>NC_091747.1:79150003-79450003 GCF_043380555.1 Nothobranchius furzeri | reverse complement strand
GAGTGATCCAGAGCAGCCAGAGGTAGAGCCGTCCCTGAGCACTGACCCAGGATCAGGTGGTCTTAGGAGGCTTGATAAAAGCAGTCTGACATGATTATAGGTGAACTTTGAACTTCAGCCATTATTGATGCATCATGTGCTACTGGCAGGTTTTAGACTCAGCCGGACAACAAAACATCTCTTCATGAGGTTACGCTTTACTCCAGACAAGCTCTTTTTTTATGTGAATGTTGGTTTAGGGTTCCAGTGATGATCAAATTCTATATTTATATTTATTTTACTCTGCAGACACTTATTTAGCATGCATGCTTTTGGTCTGTGGGAGGAAACCAGAGAACTCTGAGATCCCACGCAGGTTCATAGAGAAAAGCTGCAGCCAGGATTCAAACCTTGCTGCGAAGTAACCATGCTGCCCACTGCACCACCATGCAACAAACTGAAAACTCATTTCATACAAAACATCACATGTGTGATCTGCTACCGCTCACATTATATGAGCTACTAACACCCAGAGTGAGAGCCATTTTTGTGTTCGCCAACGCTGATTAGCTATAGCGGCCATCTTGAAATGGGTTGTGATCCAGTGTCGGTGTTCAGGGACCAGCGTCACACTCACCTTGACGAAAGACACTAGAAACAATCCACAATCAAAACATGCATGTGTGCCGTGCATCTAAACGTAATTGTGATAAATTGTTGAATTAATTTGGCATGAAAAGATCAATCGGGTACCTGCACAGATCCTTTGAATCCATGCATGGAGGGAGTCCAAACGTGGGCGTGTCAGAGCTAGATTTTAATGTGTGAGCTAATCTCTGCTGACTGGTTTGTCTGTTCTTATCAGCTGCTGATGGTGAGGAGTTTGTCAGCGTTCTCACTGAGCTGCTGTTTGAGCTTCATGTTGCTGCAACACCAGACAAACTCAACAAGGTAACACGAGTTTGACCATTTTAGTTAAAACCAGTTTGGATGTGAGGACTCATCATTTCACCAAATATAAAAATTACAGTCATCAATGATGACTCATCCCGAACACACATTCTTGGCCTTGCTGGCATCCTGCTGCAGTTTTAGAGACAATATTAAATAAAGTCATCACCTCTGCAAATCTCCAGCATTATAACATTCCCGTTCATAGAAGTGACATTAGCATCGAATCGTGGACATGCATCTCATCAGCATACATCAGCTCTTAGCATGCAGCGCTGATGGGTGGTAATTATGCATCTCCAGGCTCGAATGAGGGCCCATGAATGGGTGAACAAGGTGGAGCAGCCTGTCACTACGGATACGGTTGTCAGGGAAACGCAGGACAAGCCAGGAGGAGAGGACTCCCCTGGAGAGAGCCAGGAGGAGAAGAAAGATGGAGAGGAGCTGCAGGAGAGGAACGAAGATAAGAAAGCAAAAGAGAGTGACGCCAGATCAGTAGAGGTCATCTCATGATTTAGTTTACCTTCTTCATGCAGCCAGTGTCCTCCTCGGCAGTCTCACTGTGTGTGTTTGGTTTTTGTTGTTTGTCTTTCCCTCTGTAGGTTGTGTACATGTCGTCAGTCGGCAGCCTGGCGGAGGTGACTGCTCGCAGTATCGAGCAGCTCCACAAGGTGGCAGAACTCATCCTCCATGGTCAGGATCTGGAGAAACCAGCGAGGGACCAGGCCCAGATCCTCACCAGGTACATGCACTGGTATTCAAACACACGTCATGAGAAACAGACTTACTTTAAAGACATTCCCACTAAGGAATTTCACCCATGGAAATAACTCTCATTAATGTGATGTCCTGTGGTGGGACGGGAGTAAACCTGTTCTTGTGTACTTTGGGTCTTTGGTGACATTTGTAGAACTTTGGTCTGGGAACATTTCTGTTAAGCTAAAGACGTTGAACTTTTTGGCAGAGTGAGGTTACAGCATGTGTGAATCACGGGGAAAGACTGAACGCTGCAGTACAATAATCCGTGTTTGGTATTCCAGGTTGACGTGTGCCATGTGTGCGGAGGTAGACTGTTTGTGCAAGAGCTTCTCTGATGCTCTCCTTCTTGTTGGGGTGAGTCTGACTCAATACAGTTTGAACTTTTAGTATTTTAAACGTGTCAGTAGAGTAATTTATGATAAATGACCCGCACTTGTAAAGCGCCTTTCAGTGTCAGAGGACTCCAAAGCGCTTTACACTACAGTGTATCATTCATCCTTTCACACACACACACACACACACACACACACACACACACACACACACACACACACACACACACACACACACACACACACACACACACACACACCTGCTACCTACAGTAAAACACGGTGGTGGTTCCATAATGCAGTGGGCTGTGTGGCCAGTGCAGGGACTGGGAATCTTGTTAAAGTTGAGGAATGAATGGATTCCACTCAATATCAGCAGACTCTGGAGACCAATGACCAGGAATCGGTGACAAAGCCGAAGTTCCACCAGGGCTGGATGTTTTACCAAGATGACCCTAAACACTGCTCAACATCCACTAAGGCGTTCATGCAGAGGAACAAGTAGAACATTCTGGAATGGCCATCTCCTTCCCCAGACCTGAATGTTATTGAAAATAACTAGTTCAAACAGTTTAGATGCAGAGGCATCAAAGGCCTTGAGCAATATCTCAAGGAGATTAGTTCTTCATGAGGAGAGAGATGACCTTTAGGTGGAAAACAGTCCCTTCATGACGCTACACTGTGGTGTGAGTTAAAGAGAGCTGTCCATGCTCAGAAGCCATTAAACCTGAATAGTTTTATATCCATTCAGTTAAATCTTACTGAATCCACTGGAGACATCGGTCAGCCCTAATCCACCAGTGTTGCTGGATGTCTTTCAGGCCCAGAGGAAAGCAGAGGAGTTGAATCCATTAGTAGATGGTGTGTTGCAAGAGGTAAGGTGTTTAAGGTTATTTTATAATGATAAAGACTTTTATATTGTTTTAAATGCTAATGGATTCAAATATCCCACTTGGTGAGGAGATTAAGTATGTCCCTTCCTCAAAACTTTGAAATTTGCTCAAATATAAAAATTGGTAACTCCATAATATATTGATAATGACAAGTCATCATCAGCAAGTATATGGTGCAATTAAAAATAGCTTTTTGACTACATTTTAAATATATGTACCGTGATTTCCGGACTATAGAGCGCACCTCAATATAAGCGGCACCGGGCTAAAAGCCGCAGATATCTACTGGATTGAAAACGTAGTTTAACTGGACGTAACTGAACTGATCAGTATCAGACAAAACAGAAAAGTTATTGATTAGTTTATTCATCGTCCTCCTGCGCACTGAAACCACTGAAGCCATCTTCTTCAGTGTCAGAGTAGAACAGCCTCAGAAGAGCTTCGTCACATACCTTTTCTGTGGCGATGTCAGTGTCGCTCTCCGTGTTGCTGTCATCATCCCCGGGTGAAGCTGGGAAAACAAGCAGCGCCGTTTTACTGTGAAAAAAATCCTCCTGGGCACTTTCCGTAGCGCTCCTTTAACCATTCCTTCATTAGACTTTCCAGCATCCATCCTTTCTGGTTGACTAAAGCCACACCTCATTATAAGCCGCATGGTTCAAAGCGTGGGAAAAAGTAGTGGCTTATAGTCTGGAAAATACGGTATATATACACTCAACAAAAATATAAACGCAACACCTTTGTTTCTGCTCTGATTTTTCATGAGATGGACTGAAAGATCTAAAATTCATTCCAGATACACAATATTACCATTTCTCTCAAACTTTGTTCACAAATCAGTCTAAATGTGTGATAGTGAGCACTTCTGCTTTGCTGAGATAATCCATCCCACCTCACAGGTGTGCCACATCAAGATGCTGATCTGACATCATGAGTAGTGCACAGGTGTACCATATACTGCCCACAATAAAAGGCCACCCTGGAATGTGCAGATTTTGCACAGTATCTATCTATCTATCTATCTATATATATATATATATATATATATATATATATATATATATATATATATATATATATAGGTCCTTCTAAAAAAATTGCATATTGTGATAAAGTTCATTATTCTCTGTAATGTACTGATAAACATTAGACTTTCATATATATTAGATTCATTACACACAACTGAAGTAGTTCAAGCCTTTTATTGTTTCTAATATTGATGATTGTGGCATACAGCTCATGAAAACCCAAAATTCCTATCTAAAAAAATTAGCATATTTCATCCGACCAATAAAAGAAAAGTGTTTTTAATACAAAAAAAGTCAGCCTTCAAATAATTATGTTCAGTTATGCACTCGATACTTGGTCGGGAATCCTTTTGCAGAAATGACTGCTTCAATGCGGCGTGGCATGGAGGCAATCAGCCTGTGGCACTGCTGAGGCGTCATGGAGGCCCAGGATGCTTCGATAGCGGCCTTAAGCTCATCCAGAGTGTTGGTTCTTGCGTCTCTCAACTTTCTCTTCACAATATCCCACAGATTCTCTACGGGGTTCAGGTCAGGAGAGTTGGCAGGCCAGTCGAGCACAGTAACACCATGGTCAGTAAACCAGTGGTGTTGGCACTGTGAGCAGGTGCCAGGTCGTGCTGAAAAATGAAATCTTCATCTCCATAAAGCTTTTCAGCAGATGGAAGCATGAAGTGCTCCAAAATCTGATTGCTAGCTGCATTGACCCTGCCCTTGATAAAACACAGTGGACCAACACCAGCAGCTGACATGGCACCCCAGACCATCACTGACTGTGGGTACTTGACACTGGACTTCAGGCATTTTGGCATTTCCCTCTGCCCAGTCTTCCTCCAGACTCTGGCACCTTGATTTCTGAATGACATGCAAAATTTGCTTTCATCCAAAAAAAGGTACTTTGGACCACTGAGCAACAGTCCAGTGCTGCTTCTCCGTAGCCCAGGTCAGGCGCTTCTGCCGCTGTTTCTGGTTAAAAAGTGGCTTGACCTGGAGAATGCGGCACCTGTAGCCCATTTCCTGCACACGCCTGTACACAGTGGCTCTGGATGGTTCTACTCCAGACTCAGTCCACTGCTTCCGCAGGTCCCCCAACGTCTGGAATCAGTCCTTCTCCACAATCTTCCTCAGGGTCCGGTCACCTCTTCTGGTTGTGCAGTGTTTTCTGCCACACTTTTTCCTTCCCACAGACTTCCCACTGAGGTGCCTTGATACAGCACTCTGGGAACAGCCTATTCATTAAGAAATGTCTTTCTGTGTCTTACCCTCTTGCTTGAGGGTGTCAATGATGGCCTTCTGGACAGCAGTCAGGTCGGCAGTCTTACCCATGAATGCGGTTTTGAGTAATGAACCAGGCTGGGAGTTTTTAAAGCCTCAGGAATCTTTTGCAGGTGATTAGAGTTAATTAGTTGATTCAGATGATTAGGTCAATAGCTCGTTTACAGAACCTTTTCATGATATGCTAATTTTTTGAGATAGGAATTTTGGGTTTTCATGAGCTGTACGCCAAAATCATCAATATTAGACACAATAAAAGGCTTGAACTACTTCAGTTGTGTGTAATGAATTTAATATATATGAAAGTCTAATGTTTATCAGTACATTATAGAAAATAATGAACTTTATCACAATATGCAAATTTTTTTAGAAGAACCTGTATATAGGATGGATGGATGGATAGATAGACGGATATCTTTTTTTTTCAAGTGACAAATGAAAGTTGACTATTTTTTATTAAATGCATCACAAAAAGAAGCCGGCTTGAATGATCATTGTTAAATTAACTCATTTGCAAATAAACTGTAAAAACATAAAGGAAAACTACAGTTTGGCTCAGGGTTTGTAATGACGCGATGCATTAACTGGCTAACAACTCAATGGAATGGCGCTTTTGTTTAAATCATCAATCATTATCAAATGATAGAACTGCAGAGTAAAACAAGTTGATATGAATTGTGACGCTGAACGCTCGGGGTTAGTGTGTAGATCATGTGTGTGTTCGCTAGACAGCTAAAATCCACGAGATGTAGAGTCACACCCCCATCAGCAAACACATCTGCTGTCATCAGATGAGGGCAGCGTGACAGTAATCAGAGGCATAGTCCTAGATGATGATGATGATGATGATGATGTATAAAAGTGATGGGCCTTCTGTCTGCAGGGCACCAACAGCACCAACTACATACATAATGCATTTCAGCTGCTGCTGCCAGTCCTGCAGATGTCCCACATCCAGAGCCAACGCTGCCGACCTGCTGAGGAAGCTGCAGCTCCGTTGCAGCACTGACACACTCAGATAATCCACTTGCCTTTACTTACAGCTGTACAGTGAAGTACACACAGTAACTCAGTGCTTTAAGTCACAAAAAGTGCCATGTTAAATATCAGAGGATATCAAGTCTTAACATTAACAAAATAATTGTGTGAATATTAGATAAAATGCAGGTTGTGTCTCTACCCATTTATATTTATCAGTGTTTTTGCCTGTGTGTTTATTTTATTTTTTTGTTTTTGTTTAATGCTGCCACAGTGAATAATCTGTCAGTGGTGTAGCCACCAGTGAACTCTATAGTGTCACTTCATACTCGCTGGCTGTGTATGCTAAGATTATACATTAGTATTGATGATATTAGTTACCTGCTTCTCAAATACACATCAAAGTCAGAACTTGATCATTAAAAGTTCGTGTTTAAACTAGAAGATCAAATCTCACTTTTCCTGCCTGAAGATGAATAAAAAATACCACAGAAAACAAAACTGACTGAAGTTATCAATGCAAGTATGAAAGGGTTTAGAATATTTTATATAAAAAAACTATTTGGACATTACCAGATGTTAGGCAAAGGGACCCCCCCCCCCCCCCCCCCCCCACACACACACACACACCCACACACACTTAAACCTACACATGTACCATGTGTGCCACCACATGTACCATAGAAACTTCCCTTACAGAGTCTTGCTGCTGAAGATAAATCACCAGGAAACAAATGTATGTTAGATATTCCTGTAGAGGTGATGTTCCAGAAGTGCACACACTAGTCACTAGAATGTGACTCTAATGTAGACTGAATTTCTCGTGTCATCACTGACTAGATGTCTAAACAGACAGAGATTAAAAACAAAAATCTGATAGTTTTCACTAAAACATGTCTGCAGGCCAAGAGGTATTTTTATCAGTAGAACAAAAACAAAAATCGTAGTGTGTGTTTTTTCTCCTTGAGTATTTCAACTAAAAAGTTAATAAACTGTCTTTTTCAGTGTTTTAATCTGGTTTGAAATGACATTCTTTTCTGAAAGTACACAGTGAATATTGCTTGTTTGTTTTTGTGTTAAATTATTTGAAGCAAAATTAATTTTGGACTGATTCAAAGCTTCGGCTGCTTTACCAAAAACGTGTCCTGAGAGCCAACTATGTAACTTGACAGTATGTGATTGTTAAAAATGTTTATTGTGCTGCTGCAAATAAAACTATCAGTTTATATGTCGTCAATTATCAAGAGTTGTCTCAAGGCGCTTCTCAAAGTAAACATTCTAACTGAACCTACTTATCAGTGCATGGACTTCAAGTCATTATTCTAGTTAGTTAAAGGTTTTCTATGTAAGGAAACCCAGCAACTTGCATGGAGTCATTTATTTTAAAGCAATCCTCATACTAAGCAAGCACGTAGCAACAGTGGAGAGGAAAACCCCCCTTTGAACAAGAAGAAACCTCAGTACCTGGCTCAGAATGAGCAGCCATCTGCAACAACTGGGTGGAGGTTAGAGAAGGTGGAGCACACACAAAAAAAAAAACAAATGCCCTAAACTATTAGTGTTTGCTATTCGCTCAACATACTATATTTGTAGCAATAGTTTAGATCAGTGGCCCTCAATAGGCGGCCCAGACACCTCCACTTTCTGTAAGGGTGCAAATAAATCTGCAAAAACTACAAAAGTGTACAGACAGTAACAAGTTCAGCTAATTGCTAATTAGTGTGATTTATTTTGTTGAACTACCTAAGATTAGTCGGACCTCCATAGAATTAGAAAGAAAGTATAAGTTCAAATGTTAAAATTATTTTATAATAACCATCCTTTCATTTTCAGCTGCTTATCCAGAGTCTGGTTGCAGGGGCAGCAGCCTAAGCCAAGATGCCCAGACTTCCCTCACCCCAGCTACTTGAGCCAGCTCTTCTGGGGGAATCCTAAGGCGATCCCTGGCCAGCCAAGAGACATAGTCTTTCCAGCTTGTCCTGGGTCTTCCCTTGAGTCTTCTCCCAGTTGGATATGCCTGGTAAACCTAACCAGGGAGGCATCCTGACCAGATCCACTTGAAGCAGGACCCCGTTCCTGACCCCCTTTTTTGATTCAAGACCATGGTCTCATCCCCGCTGCTTCACACTTGGCTGCGAACCGCTGAGTGTGAAGATCATTGTCCGATGAAGCCAAAGGGAACACATCACTATACATTAGTATGAGACCTGATCCTTAGGCCACCAAAAACAGATCCCCTCAACACATTGGCTGCACCTAGAAATCCTGTCCATAAAAGTTATGAACAGAATCAGTGCCAGAGGGCAGCCTTGGCAGAGTCCAACCCTCACCAGAAACAAGCTCCACCGACTGCCGGAAATGTGGACCAGCCTCTGACACTGGTCATACAGAGACCTAACAGCCCGTATCAAAGGGCCTGGTACCCCATACTTTTGGAGTACCCCCCCCCCCCCCACACACACACACACACACACACATACACACAGGGCCTCCCAAGGGATGCGATCGAACGCCATCTTCCCCAGGATCCCCCTAAGCGTATAGAGCTGGTCCAGTGTTCCATGGCCAGGACAAAACCCAAATTGTTCATCCTTAATCTGAGTGTCGGCAATCCGACGAAACATCCTCTCCAGAACCCGTAAATAGGCCTTACCATGGAGGCTCAGGAGTGTGATCCTCCTGTAGTTGGAACACATTCTACGGTCCCCCTTTTTAAATAGGGGACCACCACCCCAGTCTGCATATCCAGTGGAACTGCTCCCGATGTCCACACAATACTGCAGAGCCACGTCAACCAACACAGCCCCACGACATCCAGGGCCTTAAGGAAATCTGGGCGGATCTCATCCACCCTTGGGGCCTTTCCACTGACCACCTCACCAATGGAGGCACGAAACATGGTGCACTCAGACTCTTTAGCCTCTTTTATAAGACAGACCATCGCGTCATTACAGAGTGATAAATCCGAATTTGTGGGTCTAGTAAATGCGGCAAGGAGCAAAGGGGAAAGGTGATAAAACTCGATTCTGATGCGCTTAGCCTAGTAGTAATATTGCCGCATGAGCCCCTTGCCTCTGATGGCTAAACTCGTGTCAGCCCTGCTAATTCCTTTGGAGCGACCCCCCCCCCCCCCCGCAAAAGACGGTGGTCGTGTTAGTGATGTATACTGCGCGCCGAGTGCCGGCCGGAAGGGATATAAACACAGATAAACATGGCCTTTCACTAGTATCTTTCAACCACTTACAACATGGCAAACGGGACGGATGTGGAGACCATGGAGCTTTTGGCCGTGCGAGCGGACAAACAAATTAGTCGTCTTTTTACGGGGACGGTGAGAGACAGCCAGCTGTTCGACAGAGTGGTGAAAACACTGGCTGAGTGGGTGTCAAGCGGGACAAAAAGCAGGTCACATCAAAGCTAAAGGTCCTGAAAAAGAAATTTAATCAGTCTGACGTTTCTTCCGTCTGACGCTGAATGCGCAACCCTGTACGTCACATGCGGGGGGGCCGCCCAGCGACCTCCCTCTATCCCTTCTTGGTTTGAGAGGTGCCTGATGGCAGCTTCAGCTTTGCTACTATAAATGCCAAAATCCTCCCTAGGGAGCTGCGGCAAATCCCATGTTGCAAACGCTATGGTCCTATAAAAACAGCTATTGTCTCCCGCTTCTCACGGGACAAGTTCGACAATCTGTCGGCGGTGGGAATTGAAGCTCCTTCTGACAGGAGACTTCGCCAGACGCTCCTAGCAGACCCTCACAGTACATTTAGGCCTGCCAGGTCTGACCGGCTGCCCCCCACCATCAAAGCCAACTTACCACCTGGTCAGTTGAAAGCTCCACCCCTCTCCTCAGATCTGATGAAACTACAACAAAGTCGATCATCGAACTGCTGCCTGAGAGAACATGTGGACACCTATATGCTTGAACATTGTGTTCGTTATGGACAAGCTATGATGTGCACAGAAGTCCAGTACAAAACATTGCTCAGATTCAGATCGAGGGGCCATTTCTCCCATCCACACGTCTCCAGGTCTCACTTTTTATGTTTAAAATTTTTTTGTTTTTGTGAAGCGCCTTGTGATTTTTTTCTTGAGAGGCACTATATAAAAGATTGTTTCTTCTTCCTTCTTCTTCACTGTTGTAAAGTCCTGCAGCAGAGCGAGGGAGTCACTGGAAGGAGCACTCTCCAGCACCCCCTCCAAGGACTCCAAATTGGGTTGGTTGTTTGAGCTGCAGTTTGGTGCATAAGCACAAACCACATTCAGGACAGGCATGACATTAAAGCAGAAGCGTTGATGCTCCACCTGAGAGTGAGTCTGTAGTGCTTGTCACCAGCATTCAGACATCAATTCTGTTTGTTTCACAGCCAGACAGGACACGGAAAAAAAGTAAAGCCCAGTCAGGGAAACTGTTTCTAGAGCTAGAGTCCAACTACAGGTGCTGGCCAGTAAATTAGAATATCATCAAAAGGTTGAAAATATTTCAGTAATTCCATTCAAAACGTGAAACTTGTACATTATATTCATGCAATGCACACAGACCAATGTATTTCCGATGTTTATTACGTTTAATTTTGATATTTATAGGTGACAACCAATGAAAACATCAAATCTGGTATCTCAGAAAATTAGAATATTCTAAAGGCCAATGAAAAAATGTTTGTTTCTCTAATGTTGGCCAACTGAAAAGAATGAACATGAAAAGAATGTGCATGTATAGCACTCAATACTTAGTCGGGGCTCCTTTTGCCTCAATAACTGCAGTAATGCGGCGTGGCATGGACTCGATCAGTCTGTGGCACTGCTCAGGTGTTATGAGAGCCCAGGTTGCTCTGATAGTCATCTTCAGCTCCTCTGCATTGTTGGGTCTAGCGTATTGCATCCTCCGCTTCACAATACCCCATAGATTTTCTATGGGGTTAAGGTCAGGCGAGTTTGCTGGCCAATCAAGGACAGGGATACCATGGTCCTTGAACCAGGTGCTGGTGGTTTTGGCACTGTGTGCAGGTGCCAAGTCCTGTTGAAAGGTGAAGTCTGCATCCCCATAAAGTTGGTCAGCAGCAGGAAGCATGAAGTGCTCTAAAACTTCCTGGTAGACGGCTGCATTGACCCTGGACCTCAGGAAACAGAGTGGGCCAACACCGGCAGATGAAATGGCACCCCACACCATCACTGACGGTGGAAACTTTACACTGGACCTCATGCAACGTGGATTCTGTGCTTCTCCGCTCTTCCTCCAGACTCTGGGTCCTTGATTTCCAAAGGAAATGCAGAACTTGCTTTCATCAGAAAACATAACTTTGGACCACTCAGCATCAGTCCAGTCCTTTTTGTCCTTGGCCCAGGCGAGACGCTTCTTGCGCTGTTTCTTGTTCAAGAGTGGCTTGACACACGGAATGCGACACCTGAATCCCATGTCTTTCATGAGTCTCCTCGTGGTGGTTCTTGAAGCGCTGACTCCAGCTGCAGTCCACTCTTTGTGGATCTCCCCCACATTTTTGAATGGGTTTGTCGTCACAATTCTCTGCAGGGTGCGGTTATCCCTAGAGCTTGTACACTTTTTTCTACCACATTTTTTCCGTCCCTTCGCCTGTCTGTTAATGTGCTTGGACACAGAGCTCTGCGAACAGCCAGCTTCTTTAGCAATCACCTTTTGTGTCTTGCCCTCCTTGTGCAAGGTGTCAATGATTGTCTTTTGGACAGCTGTTAAGTCAGAAGTCTTCCCCATGATTGTGGTGCCTTCAAAACAAGACTGAGGGACCTTTTAAAGGCCTTTGCAGGTGTTTTGAGTAAATCAGCTGATTAGAGTGGCAGCAGGTGTCTTCTATATTCAGCCTTTTCAGAATATTCTAATTTTTTGAGATACCAAATTTGGAGTTTTCATTAGTTGTCACTTATGAATATCAAATTTAAATGTAATGAACATTGGAAATACATTGGTCTGTGTGCATTGCATGAATATAATGTACAAGTTTCACGTTTTGAATGGAATTACTGAAATATTTTCAACCTTTTGATGATATTCTAATTTACTGGCCAGCACCTGTATATCTACCAGGACCCTCTCAAACTCACACACCAACTCCGGCTCTTTCCCCACCAGAAAGGTGACTTTCCACGTACTGAGAGCTAGCTTTTTGTAGCCGAAGATCAAACAGGCCCTAACCCTTCGGCTACCACCTTTTCATAACTTTAAAAAAAAGTTTAATATTATAAATCTAATTTATTAAGAGTCTAAATAGTAAAAATGTCCAAATTGAAAAGAATAAAATATAGTGCAAGAAGGCAAGGTATCTTTATTTTTATGGCACGTTTTATACACGGAGTATGTTCAGTGTGCTTTTCAGGTGTCTTCATATAGGTTTTAAAGCAGGTTTTGTCTCAACTTAGCATCTGTTTCAAATATTGATCAGACTGCACAAGTGCAAATACGAACATATTTTAGCACAAACGGAACTCCGTTGAACCACTAAAGCCCAAGACCCACAAAACCCTTGAGGTTTGTAGAGCCTGGTGGTTTTAATGTTGTGGCTCATGGGCTGTAGATTACAACAGCTTCTTATTCAGCTTAATGACAGAAAAAAATGTGTTTATTCTCTGCTTCTCTAATTTTAAAGATTCTCCAGAGTAGATGAGAAAGTTATCACATAAACAACTTGTAGAATGTTTTGTTTTCTTCAGCTGGAAACTTTACCAACTGTTTACAGTTTTCCAGACTCAAAACTAGTTGCACCAAAGAAGAAATATGTTTACAGGGCATTAAATTCATTTGAATTAGGACAGCTTGCTTGTCAATGTTAAAACATTTTAATTATGTATTGAATACTTGAAGATGAGACAGTGAAATTAACCGTATGTAGATCCACCTCGAGGTGGATCAGATGCAGCCACTTTTATTTGTCTTCAGTGGAACTAAAGTTGCTTTCTGAGCTCCTCAGGTGCTTCTTTGTCACCACATCTACAAATGTAGGAATGTGAACACGATGGTGCAGATTTCCTAAAGACATGAAAAAACACAGGAATTACAAAAAAAACCTATTAAAGTACTAAATTATTTAAACATTTTAACCCTCTGGAGGCAGGATTTGCAGATTTGAAAGAGTTAAAACCTACCTACCTGGTTACTCCACATGCGTTCATGAGCCTTTTTAACTCAGAAGTTCCCCTGAAGGACTTAGTTGTTCGTCCTTTTATCAAAACTTATTTTGAGCCTGAGAGGGTTAATGACTATTTCTGATTATAATTGTGGAAGTGCGAGTATTGGGACTGGGACTCTGATCTGGCTCTACCTCCACTCTAAAATGTACCGGTGCCATGCCCATGCACTGCCTGTAGGGCACCATGTGACCAGGGGGCACCAACCTTCCCCCCAACAATGAGTGCAATGGAGTGTGTCTGTCAGTGCTCACACTCCCGCACTCTGACAATCATACGGGTGTGCTGCAGAAAGAAATTCCACAGGTAACCTGTATTTACAAATACACGTGTGTGTGTGTGTGTGTGTGTGTGTAGATAGATAGATAGATAGATAGATAGATAGATAGATTGATTGATTGATTGATTGATAGATGATGGGTAGGTAGGTAGGTGGGTGGGTGGATGGATGGATGGATGGATGGACTGCTTGGATGTTATAGTTTACGTCTGGGTGATGGCACACATCTACACAACGCTGGGAGGCAAAAGGACTGCAGCTGCTTTCCAGACCTGTAGTTTCACAATTTAGGCTAACAAAATAAAACCTAGATACTACGTTATTACTATTTTTGGTCCTCTGACACATTTGTGCAGATGATGATTAAGTTTCATCCCAAAGCTAACAATATTTAGCACAAAGCTTCCAGATCCAAATTTAAATAGCTAATAAGCTGTGGGGACAAAGGTCCTCAGAACTGGCTGCTATAACAGAGAAATCTGCAACTATTGGATTTCCACGCCTGGACTTTACATAGATTAATACAACGAAGGTGTAATTGGATCTCTTCTGCATTGAGCGGGTTAAGGCTGAACAATCGCCATGCACGGTTCATCTTTGGAGATGAACAGATGCTCCATTTATTCTGACAAGCACAGTAAACACAACATTAGAGGCTGCCCGCTCCAAGTCCTCTCCAACAACACAGGAAAAATGAGCAGATTTCAGGAGGAACAAACTATTTATAAATAAATAAATAACTTTTATACATTTGACATATCTGACAAGCTCAGTAAACACAAAACGAATGACATTAATGGCTGACCACTCTAATTAGAGAACACATTTTGTGTAGTTATGTAAATAGAAACTGATTTAACCTTGTTACAAAGTCATTTAAGTCATTAGAAGGCTTTAACTTGTTTGTGTCTGGACACATGGGGCAGATATTTTATTTTTTTATTCTGTCATGAGACTTAGGCTCTGATAAAATCTCTTTGTGGCTGTTAACCACTGACTTCACAATATTTCATCAGCTGGAAACCTGTAACATTTTTCGTTACTGTCCTTCATTTGTCTACTTGTGCAGCCTACAGCTCTACGGGTTTAAACCGCGCTGATAGATTTTATTTTGCCGCTATTTAGCTCAATTTATTGACAACTGACAGATAGTAACTGTGGTCAACAGGGAGGTGCTGTCTTCTTCCCTCCCTTGAGCACATGACATTGTGAATCAAGGGGTGTGTATATATATATATATATATATATATATATAGCGAGAGAGAGATTTGTGTTTTTAAAAAAAGCAGTGGAGGTTGTGGAGTCACACCTCAGGCAGAAAGAGCTGGTGGGGACGCTGGCCACCAAGAAAGCTGACTTCAGTTTTTTTCCAAAGATCCAAGTAGGGAAGGCCCAAGGGAAGGAGATACACCAGCTGATTCAGGAAGTGGTTCGAGCAGGTGTGGAGGAAGAGCGAGTGAGCAGGACAGTGGTGCTCAGTCAGCAGGGGTCATGGAAGACGTGGGAGGATCTTTCACTGCAGAAAGTTACCTGGACAAACATCATCAAAGTGGATTTCCATCGTGTCCATTTCCTTGTCCAGGCTGTATATAACGCCTTGCCAAGCACAGCCAACCACCACTTGTGGGGCAAGAGGGAGACTCCAGCATGTCAGCTATGCTCTGGAAGGGGATCCTTACACCTGCTGAGTAGCTGCCCGAAGGCTTTTACAGAAGGTCGCTACAGTTGGCGTCCTGACCAGGTGCACCATTAATGGTGGAAAGCATGGGCACTACAATCATCCCAAGCAAATACCATCTTGACCCAAAGACAAAGATTGCCTTTGTCAAAGTCGGAGAAGAGCAAACACCAAGGCCGGGTCTTCATCATACTGCATTGGATCGGCAGCTTCAAGCAGATCTGGGAAAGCAGTGGAAGTTACTGAAGCACTTTACTTCGCCCAGACATAATAATTGTTTTGAGGCGACAAAACAGCTCATAATTCTCAAACTCACTGTGCCTTGGGAAGACCACGTGGAAGAGGCACATAAAAAATTGCATCAAGTACCAGTTTCTTGGTGTTTCTCCAAAATTAAGTTCTTCAAAGAGCAACAGGTAAGATGTAAATCGTTCTGCACCTATTTACAGAATCCAACTTTAAGAAACTTGAACAATCCTTTTGAGAGAATGTCAGATTTACCAGTGACGCTTTGGTCGGTGTTTTCATTCAGTAGAGTTTCAATTTCACCTGGAAAAGAAGCATAAAACAGTTATTAGTCACTCAAAGGCACACAGGGTAAGAAGGAAAGGAGAAATCAAAGAGAAAGTAAGAAAAAGTCAGCAGGTAATGTACTGAAGTCAGAAGAATGTCCTCTGAAGTCATAGAAACACGTATGTGTGTGTGTGTGTGTGTGTGTGTGTGTGTGTGTGTGTGTGTGTGTGTGTGTGTGTGTGTGTGTGTGTGTGTGTGTGTGCGCGCACGCGTAAAACAATAAATCTTTGTGAGACTTGTTATTAAAACGTTTGACCAAGGGAACTGAGCAAAGTTAAGTAACATTTTCAGGGTCCTTTGTGTTTCTGTTATGGGGATCAAGACTCAATTTTAATTATCAACATGATTAGACGCATTAATATAGCTCACAGAAGCTCCCTAGTGGCTGGTTCAATCAATACAACATGGAAGCACTGGTGTATTGGGTTATTTGGATTCATCTTCCCACAACAGTAGACGGAAAAAATATCTGTATTATTGTGTGTTTTAAATGTTAGAACTGAGGCCAATAGAAAGTGAAAATAAAGAAAAAAATAAAGTTTTTAATTAGGTTTGTGGTTTAATGGTATGAAATGACTGTTTTCCACCAAAAGCCATCTTCCCCCTCTCCTCTGACACAGAACTAGTCTGCATGAGATATTGCCTCAAGGTCTCATGCATTTGCTTCTATACTGCTTCTTTCCAGCTCAACAGAAGAATGAAGAAAGGACTCTCTCCTTTTAATAAATCAAAGTACTCTATTTTAATGAGCTAATCAAATAAAGTATTAGTCAATAAATAAGATGTGACCAATCTGTGAAATCAAAATATTAATTACTTTATTATAATCCTATAGAATAATAAGTAATATGACTTTAAACGTTTCCACCAGGACTGATCTCACGTAGCATTAAAAGACATGAACCATTGCATTCACTGATCCAATCAGAATCTGCCAGATCTGACGGAGGCGTGGTTTTGGTGGTGTTTGGTAAATCTGTCAACTTTTCATTCGACCATAAACCAAAACATCCGAAGTATAAAATTCAATTTCACTTTGGAAAAGAAGCATAAAACAGTTATTAGTCACTCAAAGGCACACAGGGTCCACATCATCTCCAACGCCAGTTCAAAGCGTTCTAGAGAAGTTGTTGGAGTGGCCAATCCGTAACTTTCCTCTTCAGCCAAAAGAACCAACGACAAGCTGGACAAAATCTGTTGCTGTTCCAACTGCTGCAACGGTTCCTTTCAGAATAAAAGCTGAACCATCACGACCCAGGTTTGGGTCTCACTAGATGCCAACAAAACCGTTGTGACCCGGAAGTATCTCAAAGACTGGTCTGGTCGGCAACCGCTGCTTTTCCTACAGGCTTCGGTTCCAGAGAAGGTCTAGCTGAACCTCGACATTCCTGATCTAACGGGGACTTCCGCTAAGGGTATACAGGCCGAAGAAATGGCGTTGAATGTGTTTATGAATCTCCTAATCAAGCTTAGCGCGAAGACATCACCTTCATTTCCCATCAGAACTAATCGCTTCTTTGGATTTGCTGGTTCTGAGCAACATTCCACACTACACCCTTCTCCGTCTCATTCACCTTAGTTACAGCATACATGTAGTGTTAAAGTTAGTCTAGTTTAATTTGTTTAGCAATAAATTTTTAAACTTTTAAACTCGACTCTCTCTCTTCTCTGAGTGAATACAAAGCTGTTAACTAATCTCTGCAATAAAAAGTTCCAATCTTCTGGTTAAAATAACCTCACAGATCCATAAGGTTGATTTCATATTTGCTATGGAATCTTTTGTCTTATGGTTTATTAGCGCCGAGCTGCAGGGAGGAGAGAACCGGGTGGAACACAGAGGTCTCCTGAGAGCTCCACAAGCCGGCAGCCGCTCAGCAGACAGGCACCGCGGCAATCAGATGCGCCAAGCTGCGGGGAGGGGACCGATAGTCGGAACCCAGCTCCACCAACATGTTATATTTCACCCCATTTTCTAAAATGCAGCGTCATGTTAAATGCACTGGGTTTTACCCTATTAAATTTAAATTTCATGGTTAAACAGTACATGTTAAAATCTAAGCTCAGCTCGGCAGTGACCTAAAATACATAAATATAATTTTACTTACTGAAAAAAATGAAGTGGAGACTCCTTGGACGCTCTATTAGTGCAATTAATGCCACATGAAGTCATTTTGTCCAACAATTGCACAAATAATTTCCAAAAAGAACGCACAAACGCTACAACTAATGGTCTAAGTTGAGAGACTGAAAATGGCGGAACAGTTTTCAGGCGAGGCCGAGGCTCAGGCTGAGACCTTTCCCCGGAGCTAGCTCTGCGGTCACGTGGGTCTGATGCTCATTAATTATACAGAATTTTAGGCTTTTAATACACTTAAACAGAAGAGTGAGAAAAACATTCACCGCCCTCAGAGTTGTCATGAGTGTAAACTAGATCATTTAAACCAAAAACATGTTTTGAAACAAGGCTGTAAACATGTTTATTTCTGCTGTGAAATTGGTATTTTTAACATGGGAGTCATTTGGGAGGATTTGCTCTTTTCTGACGCCAGCCCCCAGCGGATGAGGGTGGCACTGCAATTTATTTCACTTCCGCATTGGCCTCAATTTCAGACCCAAATTACGGGGGCTTGGTTTGTGGTCAAACCATTGAGTTTGGAAAAGTGTGTGTATGTGTGTGTGTGTGTGTATACCGGTCTATACATCAAAGTGAGGACCAAAACAAGTTTTTTACCTGCAAACTGAGGACATTGAACCAAAGTGAGGACATTTTGCTGGTCCTCAATTTGGTACAATGTTACAGAGCTCTACTGGTTTTAGATGTTTGGTGTGAGTTAAATTTTAGTTAAGGTTAGGGTTAGGAGTGGACTGGTTACGGTTAGGGTTAATCCAGTCACTGAAATGAATGGAAGTCAATGACCGTCTTCACAACGAATGCTAAACTAGAGAGAGAGAGAGAGAGAGAGAGAGAGAAAGAGAGAGAGAGAGAGAGTGTGTGTGTGTGTGTGTGTCTCACTTTGACTGCCAGCTTCTTGAATAGGTGGAAGTTCTGTTCATTATAATTAGGACAGTGTCCATTAGAGGATTGAAACATCTTTTTGATCAGTACAATCTTTTTTTAACCATATTTCAGAAACTTACTTGAACAAATCTGAAGTCCATATGACTGGTGAAAACTTCTTGTTCCTTCTAGAAAATAAGTTTAATTTAGCTGCTGAATATTTAACGCAACTGGAAATTAATACATTTCTTTTTGCAAGTTACCTTTTAAGGTCTCAGCGTCTGATTTCTTCTCTACAGCTGAAGGAAAGAGCATAAGAACAGACGTTACAAATAAGTATTATAATTTCTGTCATGCAGAAGGCAAATTATTCTACAAAGTGACATTTGCATGATTTTCTATGACTTTTGAAAGAGTTTTGACACAAAAAAAGATATCCCGATAATTTATTTTTTCTAATGGCACGATCTGACAAGCATATCACACCAAGCCGTGGTTTTCACTTTTATATTTACAGCCGAACGCAACGCCTCTTGTTCATAAATGCGCTCTGCTAGCCAACAGAGTTGTTTTACAATTATTATGCTCATGTTAAATTGTGTTTTCAAACATTTATGTTTAAAGACTTGCTTGTCCACGAGAAAGGTTGCCAACTCTGCATCAACCGAGGTATGCTCCTAAACACTCGAGCACGCTCTGTGATTATTGTCTGTACATAAGCAGTAGCCTATTGCTATTAGAGTGCTGACTGGCGCTCAGCTCATATTGTATGGAGCTCTATGGGACAGGGGGCAGACTTCGCAATTAAAAAAATTATATTTCCTACATTAGTTCACAGTATAATGTAGACATTATTAGACAATCACTTTTATGGTTTTCTAAAAAAAATCATACATAATTTGTGAAAGAGGAAAATTCTGGATAGCAGCTTTAATAAACACACTCCTGAAGCTCAACAGGTGATTAAAATATGAAATGAATAATGCATAAACTATCAAAGGTGCATGAAGTGAGAATGACATGTGGCCAAGTCTGGGTACTACACTCCGCGTATCAAAACAAACGATTCTGCGCTGAATGACACCCCTCCTTCAGATCGCCAGAAGATTCTAGATGACGAGCAAAAAAAGTAATTCACAGTAAGTTGATAAGTAGATTAAAACATTTCACTGCAACATCCGATTAATATTTTTAAAGCCAACAATTTTTTTTTCTAATTTTCTATTAGCATTGTTAGCTCAAATGTTAGCATTCTTAGGGGTACAATAAATAACTTTCAGGTCGCTCCTGTTAGTGGTTAACATTTTATCCACAGCTCTGCTGGCACAGCAACTTTGCAGCCTATTTAAAAAGAGAAAAACTGACAAACATCCAGCTGAATGAAAGGACATTTGTTTTAATGTAACTTGCCTTCCAAAATGACTGAAACATTAGCCATTTTATTATTTTACTATGAAATTATCACTTGTATTGTATCTTTAAATATCTGAACCCCCCCCCCCCCCCCCAATCACTAACCCATCTCACTATCATTACCAGATTCTGCTATGTTTTGTAGTCTATAGTGATCTGTTTGATTCTAGCTTTGTGACGCTCACACTAACGCTCAAATGTTTGGGATTACTGGGAACCTTTTAACACACATGAATAGGATACACATCACCCGATGTAGAAATTAATATTTTAATGGGCAAAATGAAGGTCTTCAAAAGACATTTCAAACTTGACACATTATTACGTGTTTTGGGTCCTCTAAATGAGATGTTTTGGGCCAGGGGAACCAACGACCATCAGAAAAAATTACGTAGATGTTTACATTCTCTACAAAGAAATGAGACATGTTTACCATTTTGTTTCTGATTGGGAGAGTGGTGACTGATGGGCCGTACCTTGGACTTTTCTGTGAAAGTAAAAATCATGTATGTTCTCTTCAGACTTAAAGATAAATGAATAAACAACTAGCTTGTGTGCTAATCTTTAGCTTACTGCCCAAGAGTTTTCTCCAGTTGATTTGTCTGATCACAGCGGTGAACACAGTCAGCAGCACCACACACAGCAGGAACAACCAGATCACCCTGGACACACACCACCACTCACCTGCAGGGACCAGAAATATGATGTGAAAAGAACATGTAAAAGAGTGCATGCTTTCGTTCTTTTTTAAACACAGAAACAGTTTTGTTTACCTGTTTGTAGCTACAAACAGGTAAACAAAACTGTTTCTGTGTTTAAAAAAGAACGAAAGCATGGATTTACAAAGACACAGCAAGAACACACCTAAGATGTAAAAGAGTGTATGACAGTCCACACTGAAACAAGATTATAATGTTTTAAACGGGTTGGAACTGGAAGCAAAGAGGAAAAGAGTGACTGTCGGTTTTATCATGTACAGTAGAAAATGTGACACATATTAAGCTTCAGGAATTATGGGGAATCTGAGGTCAGAACAGAAGAAGGCAAGCCTAAATCAATAGAGAAGACAAGATTAGTGGGTAGCGTAGTCTTTGAAAAGCACAAAGGGAGCGAAAGTCACAGCTGAGAGTTGAGTCAAGAGAATTGAGGGAAATTTGTTCTGTGGATAAAAATGAGCCAAGTGGGAGAAAGGACAGCTGTGAGTGAAATGAAAACCAATTGGCCTGTTTCCTGGTCTCATATTGTCTCCTCTCTGCTCACTTCCCATCTCAAAGTGAAGCCTCAGTGGCCACACTGGGAAACAAAGAAGAACCGCTCCCTCTCATCCTTACACCAACCTTTATCTAGCTGTTTCCATGGCAGCTTTTCCTCTTCTGTTCCAGTCAAAACTGTTTGATTGGCGAGCCAAAGGTGACAGAGGCATTGATTGGCTGATTTAGCTGTGGGAACGTGAGGAGGACAGCAGTAAAATGCCTCTCTCTGGCCTTCATCGTCACCCGTTTGGTGCTCCTCAGTTGGGTAGAGATGTAAGGAGCTGTCATTACTGTGGCCGTAGAAATTCAGATTCAGGATAAATGAATCGTTGAGTTGGAGTTCGACTGATACCTCAAAATATGTGTCGAGACCTGAGGATCAGAAGGAGTAATGTGATTTTTTTAGACCTTTTAGAGAGTATTTCAGTGTAAATGATAATTTACATATAATGTTTACTGTTTCAGAAACAGAGTTCACAACCATCGGAATTGATGCGCTAACGGCTAGTTGGATACCTTTTTGACAATTCCAATCCCTTGAGATTCACAGCTGCTTGTGCAACATTATTTTATAACCTTTAAATCATTGTAATGTAAAAGTGGTTCGGGTGTGAAGGTTGACAAAATATCATTGTGAGAACCAGTTTAAATTTTAATTTTAAAACAACAGCAACGTCCAGAGTCTGGGTCACTTAAAATCCGGTTAAAGCACATTTCTTATGGTTTCCAGTCCTGGTTGAACTCAGTGTCTTATTTTTATTGTACAAGGTATTTTTTAGTTTTTATTTCATGCTTTAATAGCTGTCTCATAGAACCACAAGTACAGTGGGATGTGAACGTTTGGGCAGCCTTGTTAATCTTCATGATTTTCCTGTATTAATTGTTGGATGTTACGATAAAGCTTTACGCCAAAGAAAAACAAATAAGATAAAACAGACATAAAAACAGAGGACTGTTCTCATATACAATATGTACAAGTAATCAAAACAGACTTAAAACAATCTTCAAGTATTCAGAAGCGGGCACATTGATCAGAAGCTATTGATTGCAATGAATTGTTGAAGGTAGATAATGGAATGTAGATAGGGAGCTTTAGTGAGGTAGCGAACTGCGATGAGGAGCGGCCAAAGGAGGTGCGAGTTTTGGGCATAACCATAGAGATTAGGTTACTGGAACGTAAAATGTGCTGGTTGTTGGAAGTGATGAATGAGTGACGGTATGACGTGGTTCTACCGATGATTGTTTTGTGTATAAATTGATACAAATGTAACATCCTGCAGGAATGGAGTGATGACCGGGTAATGAGTGAGTACATTTCACAATGATGAGCAGTGAAAGGACTGCTAAGTGATAGATGACATCGAGTTTATGAAGAAGTTCTCTGAAGAGCAGCAGCATGAGGTCTCACAGCAACTCTCACATGACCTGAAAACAAAGATTGTTCACCATCCTGGTTTAGGGGAAGGATACAGAAAGCTGTTTCAGAGATTTCAGCTGTCTGTTTCCACACTTAGGAACATGTTGAGGAAATGTAAGACCACAGTTCAAGTTAAGGCTCAAAGTGACAGACCAAGAAAAATGAAGAATGGTGAGAACAGTCAGTCAACCCACAGACCAGCATCAAAGACCTACAACATCATCTTGCTGCAGATGGAGTTACTGTGCATCGTTCAACTATTCGGTGCACTTTACACAAGGAGATGCTGTAATCAAGAGTGATGCAGAGGAAGGAAGCCTTTTCTCCGCCCACAGCACAAACAGAGCTGCTTGAAGTGCTAAAGCACATTTGGACACGCCAGCTTCATTCTGGAATAACATTCTGTCGATGAATAAGAACTAAAATTGAGTTATTTGGGCATAACAAGGGGCGTTATGCATGGTGGAAAAAGAACACAGCATTCCAAGAAAAACACCTGCTACCTACAGTAAAACATGGTGGTGGTTCCATCATGCTGTGGGGCGTGTGGCCAGTGCAGGGACTGGGAATCTTGTTAAAGTTGAGGGACACACGGATTCCACAGTAAATCCTATGAACTTCGCTTCACTTCTCAAATATTGTGTCTCCTATATGACATATTTAACTGAAACCTTTTCGTCATAACAACCAATGATTTATACGGGACATCATGGAGATTAACAAGGCTGCCCAAACTTTCGCATCCCAATTTATGTGTTGTTGTTTTGATTTTAGTGATTGTCTTTTCTTCCACAGCAGGAAACCGACACATTTTAAGGTTTAGCTTTAAGAATAAGAAGCCTGGGCCAGTTTAACCTGTTTCCAGTCATTAGTGAGAAGAGATAAAGTAACTCAATAACAAAACAAATCAACTGATTCATCCTGTCAGATAAAAAAGTCTCATTTTATACAACTTATCCTCGAGGCACCATGTGAAGAAAATCTTTAAATTCATTACTGTCTGTTTGTTGTGAGTCTGGATGAAGCCAATCCTAAGCTGGTCTTGCTGAAACAACTTGTGTACCTGAAGCTGAGATGTTGTAGAGTTCCTCCATGTTCTTGTCTGCTTCACAAAGGAACCAGCTCCTTTCTGGATCTGTTCTGGTTCCCTGAGCTTCAGGCATCCTGAGGTCTGTTCTGTTGCTTTGATTCTTCTGGGTGCAGATCTGCTCCCACGTTTCAGGAGCTGGACTCCAAAAACCATCACAGATGTCTTTTCTCATTTCTTCAGCTTTTCCAGGCCTCCTGTTGCTCTTTATCTTACAGAGTTGGTGAGTAAGGCAAAGGAAGTTTACCCTTGATGCTGTGAGGATGAGAATGGAGATCCAGATCAATCAGGAGAAGCAGAGAAGAGGATGTAAGGTCTAGCCCCCAGGTTGTAGCACCAGGGAGAAATGCTCTGAGAGAAGACAGCCAATAAACGAGGAAGGCAAACAGCATGAGTTTAAAAGTAAAGCTCTTAAAAACAACAACAAATTACACACAACTGTTAGTCATGGTTGGAGAAGGCTATGGTTGGACCTTATCTCCACAGAGACGTAACATGATATAATAAAGTTTACTTCCCTTCTTCCTTGTTAGGGCTTCAAATGGATCAGCAACATGAAACACAAAGTCCATCCGACGTTGCTCTGGATGACCCACCTGAGTGTGTTCTGAAGAACTCTGGGAGGCAGATGATGAAGGCGAGGATCACAAGAAGGATAAGTTTGATCAGCGAAGCTTTTGTCATGGCAACAAAACAAGGTCTTACACACACACACGCACACACACACACACACACTGGCTCAAACTAACACACTCTTCACTTGTGTCTCTACTTCCACCTTCAGACATAGAAACGCATTCTTTCACATCATGCTTGGGTCCATTGGAGTCACTCTGGGAAGCAACAAGAAGCTCCCATGATTTTCTTCATGAAGACGAAGGCGACAGCGTGTGTGCAATCTACAAAGCAACTTCACTTCCTGGTGCACTTCCTGTAATTTTCTCAGAAAGAGTGAGAAATGGTGAGAAGCAGAGACAACAAAAGGTTCCTGTTGTCTGAATGTGAGTACCAGAAATGTTGTTTAGTGAGTGATGGCAAATCTGTTTGTCCAGTAAGAACTTTAATGATGTTTTCAGGAATTTATGTTTGACTTTGGACT
Organism: Nothobranchius furzeri; assembly: GCF_043380555.1. Lineage (NCBI taxonomy): Eukaryota > Metazoa > Chordata > Actinopteri > Cyprinodontiformes > Nothobranchiidae > Nothobranchius > Nothobranchius furzeri. Next base: position 79,424,861 of record NC_091747.1, on the reverse strand, counting down.
CTTTACACAAAAGAGTAGTGGGTTAGGGTTGTGTGTATACAGTCATCAGTAAGTGTGTGTTCCTTAATAACAGCACGTGTAAGGGCTGTTTGCTGGTCTGGGGCATACAGGCGTGTGTTAACAAAATCACAGACATAAAGTTCACCTCTGGCTTAGCTGCAGATGGGTTTTACTCTAAGTGTGATCCATGAAAGCAATTAAGAAGGTTGAATGGTTTTGAGTGAAACAGACAAAGAGCAGAAACAAAGAGACGTTTGTTTTTAAACCATAAACATATTAAAGCAGAACGATGCCTCTCTGATCAGCTGAAACTTGTGTTTCATCTGCTGACAAAGTGAGGAAAAATACAACTTTTCACAATTAGAAAATTCAAATATATTCAAACTTATGGGGCAGCAGTAGCTCAGGTGGTAGAGCGGGTTGCCTCATGATCGGAGGGTCATGGGTTCGATTCCAGCTCCTGCCAGGAGTATCCTGCTGTTGTGTCCTTGGGCAAGACACTTCACCCAACTTGCCTGTGTTAGTGGTGGTCAGAGGGGCCGACGGCGCCAAATGGCAGCCTCGCCTCTGTCAGACCTCCCCAGGGCGGCTGTGGCTACAAGTAGCTTACCATCACTAGCAGTGTGCGAATGTGAGAGTGTGTGAAAGCGTCTTTGGGGGTCTAGAAAAGCGCTATATCAGTTCAATGCATTATTATTATTATTATTATTATTATTATGTAACAGAGTCACTTTTAGATCAGAGAAATCTGACTTAATATATTAAATCCAGGAATCTGTTGATTGAGTTTTGACCACATTTAGAATAATAATGTCTCCAAAATAGATGTGATGGATGAAGCATGTTCAAATTAAGCAAGGTTATGACACAGAAAAACACACACACACACACACACACACACACAGATATACTCGGTCAGCCCCATAAACACAGTGATTCGTGTGTTTGACAGCTGGAGTCTTATCTCTCTTCCACAGCAGCTTGCTGCTCTCAAGACTCATGAAGGAGGACACAAGCTGCCAAAGAAAACAATGAGAAGTGTTGTTAAAATTAGCTAGTCACTGCTTAGTGAGGTGATTTTGAGCAGGAGACTCATTATATTTTACACTTTATTTTATCATATTTTATGCGATTTATTTGGGATGAATTTTTTCATTCTTTAATTTTCTATACGGGGAAATAAGCACCTTCATTCATTTTAAAATAAAATGTAGTCATTTCTTTGTATGACCAAATTATATTATATTATATTACATTACATTACATTACATTACATTACATTATATTATATTATATTATATTATATTATATTATATTATATTATATTATATTATATTACATTACATTACATTATATTATATACTGTATATAATAATATATTTGTATGGATACACAGCAAAGGGTTTGAGAAAATAAACTGCAAGAAATTACTCTCAACGGATGTTTCTATTGTTGTGGTCAGAAGTTAGCCTGGCTCTGGAGATCACTAGTTCAATCTAAGGTTTGTTTGTTTGTTTGTTTAAAGATGTAAAAATTGTACAACATATGTTTTCACCTGAAAACAGATATCCTCCAGAATCAGAGGAGAAGTTTGCTGGTGACTAAAAAACATGTGGTCATGTGTAGTGTTTTATTTGTGCTTGTGTGTGTGTGTGTATGCCTGCCTCGTAACAGAAGGTTGGTGGTTCGAGCCCCGCTCAGTCTGTCACAGTTGTCTTGGGCAAGACATTTAACCTACCCTGCCTGCTGGTGGTGTTCGGAGGGACAGGTGGCACCAGTGTTCATCATCATACCATACATCAAAGGCATAACAGAAAAAATAAGAGCAACAATGAAAAAACACAACATAAACAAAACCATACTCAACAGTTAGAAACAGACTAGTGCACCCAAAAGACAAGATACCAGCTGGATGTGAATGTGGAGTCGTTTACAAAATCCCATGCAAACTCTGCAATAAAACATACATAGGAGAAACCGGACGCCAACTCAACACATGAACAATCGAACATAGAAAGGAGTGCGAGAGAGAAACAAGTCAAAAACACTCAAGAGCAGCAAAACAAGAAGCAGAAAGTACAACAAAGAAGTCAGCCGTAACAGATCACTGCACAAGAGAAAACCATGTAATGGACTGGGACAACACAAGGATCATAAACACCGAACAACAGAAATACAAAAGATGGATAACAGAAGCTATAGAGATAAGGAGACGTGGATGTGGGACCATGAACAGAGACGATGGAGTTTACTCGTTGGACCGTGCATGGGACTGCATCATCGGAGAGGGGAGAGCGGGCAGCAGAGGACGACAACGTCCTCTGCTGCCCGCCGATAAACGGAGAAGGAAGTGACGCCACCATCAGCATCAGCTCTGATGATGTTCGCAGCCGCAAACGAAACTGTCAGCAGCAAGGTAAAGAGAAACTTTTCCTGTGTTTAAAAAAGAACCAAAAATGGAATTGGAAGACAAACCCAGCAAGAACGTACAAAAGATGAGTGAAAGGGCGTTGTGTTGTAAGGCACTTTTGGGGGTTGTCGAACTCTAAGGCACTATTTCAAATACAGACCATTTACCAAGTTTGTTTTATAATTACTCCATCGGGGAGTCAAAGGGTTTAAATGAGTCAGCAAATGCTGAAAATGAATGACATTCATGCTCAAGATGAGTGCAGTTATTTTTAATATTAAAAAGAAAAAACTTGTATCAGATGAAGCAGATAGGAAGAGATGCAGGCAGCAGTGATTCCTGATATCAGCACAAGCTGGAGGCCAGAAGCTGCTTTGCTGCTCTGAGTGTCAGAAATTTAATTTGTCATAACTGCAGTTGATTAAATGACAACTCAACTCTCTTCCAGGCAGTGAATTAAGTTTATTTTATAGATAGAAATGCTCCCAAGAGCTGGATTAGACTGTTTTTAATACTCAGAGTGCTCTTCTGAAGGTAGACATTGCAGCAGCATTAAAGTTCTCATAAACATTGTCGTTTATCGACTGTGTCCACCGACTGATGATTAAGAAGTTTTATTTCATCATTTGCTGAACTTTTGGAAGAGTTCATGAACTCCCTGACCCCTGAAGTGAATTACAGAACATAGCTTACAACAAACACTCGCTTTGGACTTTTGATTTGATTTAAACATTTATATTTACTCATGAGGTTAAACGGGTGTTTTGTTTTAAAGTGATCTGTCTTGTTCAGCTAACACTACACATCTATCACCTATACCGTGTGTGTGTGTGTGTGTGTGTGTGTGTGTGTGTGTGTGTGTGTGTGTGTGTGTGTGTGTGTGTGTGTGTGTGTGTGTGTGTGTGTGTGTGTGTGTGACTCTGTAGGTTTAGGGCAGCTTTCACTTTTATTCCAGACATTAAATGAAGGATATTAAATCCACTGCAGTGTGTTCTCGCTGAAATGTCTGAACCTAATGCCTGAGCGCCGTGGTGTTTTCAGACAGGCAAAAACAACACATTCAGAGACTTTAAATTCTCTTTTATCCTGATGACAAAGGAGAAAAGTTGAAATGTTAGCCTCTGAGGTCATGAGCTGTTGATTGAAAATTTCAGAAAATCAGTAAATATCAGAAAATATTTTCATTTGTGTGTGCAACCTACAGCAGTTGCATTTCTAAAAGATCAATGTTCTGTGATTCAAACTAAAGTTTTAAAAATGAGTTGTAATTGCTTTTGCAGGAAACAAACAGCACCTATTAACTATTTAGATTTTCATGAGACTGAATCAATGTGATTTATATTCTGTTTTCATGTAACGTAGTTCCAGAGAGGACTGTGTCAGCTGCTCTGGTCCAAACTAAATATGATTTTAGTTCATCCAATCTTTTCATCGGACTTCATTTATTGAGCAAAGATGAAGACAAAGTGCTTTAAAATGGAACCAACACAGAACTATTGTGAAAGAAGCAAACGATAATGATTATAATAAGAAGGAACCAAGCAGCGGAAATTCCAAAATGAGACAAGTTAATGGTCTGATTTCTTAATTGATTATTTATTCCCCAGTTGATTTATCACTGAGTGGAATGACCTGCTGGGCCTTCCTTAACAAATTATTAAATTACATGGACCGGCCTGTAGTTCGCTAAAGGGGTTTGTTTTCTTCATGGGACACTTTAACTGTCAAACTAGTAATTTATGACCCAACAGGCCTGCTGAAGGACTCCATGTGAGGTAGGAGGATGTGGAAATACGGATTTGGTTTTTAAACCAATAAAAATAGTAATGTGATGTCACAAATGGGGAACTTAGCATAGAACCACCTCTCACATGAGAGAGAGAAGCTGACGCTGGAGGAACAGCAGCTCTACTCTGAACCCTTCCTGGATATCAGAGCTTCTCAGCTTATTGACCCTTTGCACCGACGTCACCTAATCACGTGGGTCCACCAGGCTGGACGGCAAAAGCATGTAAACAGTGAGCGACACGATTACTAAACAAAGGGAAAAGTAGAGCCTGAAATTGTTTTTGCAATCAAAACAAAAACAAAACTCCTCCAGCATTCCTTCCAACTAGTTCATGCCCAGTTCAGTTATCAGAAGTAGCGCATCTAGCGGGGCTCATAGAGAGCAGTATGCTAACTAGCTTACCAACATTAGCTTACGTTCTCTCTGCAGCTGTTCACCGACGTAAACATGTTGCTGACTTTGCCTAAATTCACCCCTCTGGATTTATAACTTTATGTTGTAAACAGCGTTTCACTTTACACCAAAGCTGGTTTTTAAAAAGTCCGGATCCCTACCAGCTTCTGTTGCTGGTGGTGTTACCGGGTTCAGCTGCTGCTCTCACACCGGAATGAGAAGGTCTCTGAACGCCGATGCTCATATAAATAAATAAATAACGTCATTTTAACACACGTAATCACTCCTCTGGATTGAAAGGAGTCAGTTGAGGTGTTTCGGGCATGTCCTGCCGACAGGAGGCCCCCGGGTCGACCCAGGACACGTTGGAGAGGTTACATCTCCAATCTGGTCCGGGAACGCCTTGGGGTCCTGCCGGAGGAGCTGGTGGAGGTGGCTGGGGAGAGGACGGTCTGGGGCTCCCTAGTTGGGATGCTGCCCCCGCGACTCGGACCTGAATAAGTGGAGGAAGACGACGACGATGACGTAATCATACAATCGGAGCTTTAATATTGTTAATAATTGTCTCGCTTTACACTACAGTGGACGGCACGCATCCTCTGTGGTGAAATACTCATCCATCAGGATTATCAATAACTAGTATAAGCACATCACGTGTATCCCTGTCTTCCTCGTGAAATAAATGAACGTTAATCTTACCTGGTAAAAACACGTTCGCTGCTAATCTGAGGGCTGCTAGTCCACTTGATTGATTGCTGCAGTTCATCTACATCCTTGTCTGTTAGTGCAGCCGACCACGCAGGAAGCTGAAACCATTTTACTGTCAAATCAACTAAATAAAAGCGATAAAAGGCTACAAACTGGCTTGTTTTGACTAGCTTCACTGGAGTTTCTATGGGTGTAAATGGTCTTTTTGCCGTTCATCATGGCGAATGGGGCGGTCACATGAGTGGCGTGACGTCACGTGCAAAGGGTCAATAGCAGCCTGGGGGAGGCATGGGTGGGCGTGGCCAGTTCCAGCTTCTTCTCTTAAAGTGACAGAGCCCTGAAACTGCTCATTCTGGAAGGTGCTAAAACCAACTGGCCAGAAGAAAACTGATAAAATCACTTTATGTGTGAAATTTTGTCCAAAGAACTTCATAAACATGTTTGGTATCAATCAGGCATTGAACTATTATAACTTAAGAAAAAATGTCCTACTGTGTCCTCTATAAACCAAACCACACAAATGTTAATTAGAGTCAAGTATAGATGGAGGCTAATTGCATGCCCCAATAAATAAACAAATATTTTAACTGTCTATTGATTTTGGGGGATTTTTTAAAAAAATTACACAAGTTGATTAGGAGGCAAAAGATGGAGAGAGAAAAACAGAAAAGGACATCTGAGTGGTGAGGCTGTTTTTTCTTTGGAAATCTGAGCAGGAGGAGAGGGAGTTAGAGGAAGAAGGAGGAGAGCGTGTTGATTTAGTGCTGTGTCAGTAGCGAGGCGTCGTCTGGCTCCCAGGAGACCAAGCTGCTGTGAAGCTTTATGACTTTTTATGGAGAAATTATGATGTTTCACAAAGAGATTATGATTACGGGCGATGCTTAAAGGTGATGAAGAGTTCCAGACTCATCTTCCTGGAGCTTTAATCTATGAGTCTGTCTGAGTCGCAGGATTTAATCGTTCTCGTCCCTTCCTTCCCACTTTGATCACTGAGAGTTTTGGAGGATTTTATTTGAGGGACATGATTGTGTTTCTGTTCCTGTGTACGGAGAGGCTGTGTGCACTTCTGAAGGCTGAGGCAAACCTTAAAGTGGACTACGGTAGCATGAATTGTCAGAAAACTCTCAGCTGCATTTCTTTGCGTTTCACCTTCTCTGTCCCTCTCGCCTTTCCTCTGCTGCAACCTTTTCTGGTGAGAAAATGCCACGTCAATAAAAGCTTTTTAACACGAGTAAAAAAAATCAATGTTCTCCAACTGCAGCTTTTACCAAGAAACTGTGTGTTTCTGCTTCAACACACCAGGACTTTGATGGGGAATAGTCAGGTTAAGTGTTGAAAATGAATTTAAATGATGTTGAAGTACACGTGCTATGTGAGGGCTTTAGACTCTAAAAAGCTTTATTGGTCACCATCGGCGTTTATTAGCCAGGGTGGAAATGAAAACTTGCAGTGTTGCAGTAAAGCGCTCAATAAAAATCCCATCATAAAAACAAAACAAACACAGTCAAATATATTATTAAAGCCCCTCAATAAAAAGCATAATAAACAAATACATCACTATTTACCTCTACATCAGTTAGACCGCTTCTAAAATGACTATTCTGCTCATTAGATGCCTTTTAGGATGGATTTTACTTTAATTCATTCTAGAAACACATCAGGGACAAAAATATTATTTATTCACTGAGTTTATTTTGATTCTCTGAGCCAAGCTACCATTACTGAGTCAGCTTTTTATTATTTTTTAATTTAAGCTTTATTTAAGGAGACTGAAAACCTCTTTTTCCATTGAGGCCTGCCTGGCTAAGATAGGCAGCAGGTTTAATAAAATAAAGTCACTTAGAACCAGCTGGAACATTGTGTTTAACACAATGCCTCTTCTAAAGCACTGGACAAGAACCAACTTTTGCTTTTCCTAAGCTTGCTGTTGGTTGTACGGCCACTGGTTCAGACCTGCTGCAGACTGGAAACATAAAGGTTATAGTAGCAGAGATGCAAAGCCCTCAGAGTCAATCACATCTGCGTGCTTTTCCTTTTGTTTCTGCTCTCACCACTCCAGCTTCACCGAGAGAACTTTGACCTTTAACCTTTCTCTGAGGTAACAGTCCGTTTTCTCCACCCTTCACCTTCGTGTGATCACGCGTGCTGTGTTCTGCACTTCACCATAACATCATAAAAATAACATTCTACCTACTTTAAAGTTTGGGCAGATAAATTGTAGATTATAAGAAACTGGGTTTGATCAGTCATTTCAGATTTTGACAGAAAAGGAGTGTGTGTCCTGTCAGAATACTGATGGGTGGATTAGACATTTTATGTCTCTGCTAACTGCAGTATTGTTATTATTAATAATTTTGGCATGGGCCACTGATGGGACCATCCACCTAGTTTGATTTGTCTGTAAGTTTATTCTGACACATTCTGAATGATCCTCAGCCATTCAGCTATTTAATTTTCTCTTTCATCCAGTGGGCTCACCAGCAGCATGCTAAATGCTCCTTTGTGCCTCGGTGTGGTAGAACGGTGAGACCTGATGGCTGGTTACGCCTTGATGAGCTGCAGTGTCAGCGTCCTCTAAATGCTCCCCCTCCTGCAATTATCCCACCTGCTGCTGATTAATGCCTCGTCTCCCACTCCAACAAGACCTCCAGTCTGTTCCTCCTCTTTTTCTGATTACTAAACCCTCATTTTTATTCCAGGACTGTCTCATTCGTCCATGTTTCTTTTATCCTTCAGCCAACTGCAGACATACACTTGGCTGTTGGAATACAGATGCCATCACAGCTGCAGCCTTGTAAAAATGTCCTCAGATACCCATCCATCCATCCATCCATCCATCCATCCATCCATCCATCCAGCCATTTTCATCTGCTTATCCGGAGTCGGGTCGTGGGGGCAGTAGCCGAAGGCGAGAGGCCCAGACTTCCCTCCCCCCAGCCACTTCGGCCAGCTCCTCCAGGCCAGGTGAGAGACATAGTCCCTCCACCGTGTCCTGGGTCTACCTTTAGGCCTCCTACTGGTAGGACGTGCCCAGAAAACCTCACCAGGGAGGCGTCCAGGAGGCATCCTGACCAGATGCCAGAGCCACCTCAACTGGCTCCTCTCGATGTGGAGGAGCAGCGGGTCTACTCCGAGCCCCTCCCGAATGACCGAGCTTCTCACCCTGTCTCTAAGGGAGAGCCCAGTCACTCTTCGGAGGAAACTCATTTCGGCCGCTTGTAGTTGCGATCTCGTTCTTTAGGTCACTACCCAAAGCTCATGACCATAGGTGAGGGTAGGAACGTAGATCGACCGGTAAATCAAGAGCTTCACCTTCTGACTCAGCTCTCTCTTCACCACGACAGACCGGCACAACGCCCGCATCACTGCAGATGCAACACCAATCCACCTATCGATCTCACGCTCCAGTTTTCCCTCACTTGTGAACAAGACCCCGAGATACTTCAACTCCTCCACTTGGGGCAGGACCTCATCCCTGATTTAGAGGAAGCATTCTACCCTTTTCCGAATCAAGACCATGGTCTCAGATTTAGAGGAGCTGATTCTCATCCCTGCTGCTTCACACTCGGCTGCGAACCGCTCCAGCGAAAGCTGAAGATCACGTTCTGATGAAGTCAACAGGACCACATCATCTGCAAAAAGCAGAGACCTGATCCTCAGGCCACCAAAACAGATGTCCTCCACTAGGGCTGCTCAATTAATCGAATTTTATCCCAATTATGATCTGAGTTTTGAACGATTATAAAAACAAAACAAGCCGATTATTTGCTCCTCCCACTTGCGCTGCCCCGATTTGCAAATGAAGCGCTCCTTCCACAGTGCTGCCAACTTAGCGACTTTGAGGCTATTTCTAACAGCTTTTCAGACCCCCTTCTTGACTTTTTAGATCTTAAAAGTACTTAGCGAACACCTCAGAAACATCTCTGGTAACCCTTAGCTACTTTCTGGATAACTGTCGTTGATGCTTCCTGCAGGTTAGCTAAACACTCCACCTGCGCTCTGGACTGTTCTTCATGACATCAGGAAAGGGAATGATGTAGTGATGTGTCAGTCGCTAAAGAAACGGCTCTCAGAGGCAGCTCCCTGTTGGATTAACCAGAGTGAGTGACACACACCGTACCTGCGGGCTCCTGAGCTGCAAAATATGGCTAAATGTGCGTGTGCTGCGCTCTAAACACATGTGCAGCTTGCCCCTGATTACTGTGAGACCGGGTTGGGGGGTGGGGGGTGCAGCTGTGGTTGGGACAATTATTACATTAACTGATGGACCTGTAAATAAATAGCTTATAGATAAGGTAGAAATAGATATAAATAAGTTCCTCATGCTGATAAATAATAACTAATCTCTCTAAGGACACGGTACTAGTGCACTCTCCTACAACACCTACAGAATTTGGCTTACTGGACAAATAGAGCTGGGTGTCATCCGCGAAGCAGTGAAAATGAATATTGAATCTGCGGAAGATATTGCCAAGGGGAAGGATGTATATAATGAAAAGGAAGGGCCCCAGGACAGAGCCCTGGGGCACGCCAGAAGAGACAGAAGAGGGCTGTGAGCGGGAGGATTTGATAGTAATGAACTGAGTGCGACCTGATAGGTAGGACTGAAACCACTGAAGTGGGATGTTAGCAATGTCAATGGAAGATAACCTATGGAGGAGAATGGAATGAGATATTCTGTCAAAGGCCGCACTCAGATCAAGGAGGACCAGGATGGATAGTAGACCGGAATCAGCAGCAATGAGGAGATCGTTAGTTATTTTGAGGAGGGCTGTTTCTGTGCTGTGAAGTGGGCGGAAACCACACTGGAAGGGTTCATAGAAGGAGTTTAGTGTCAGATGGGTGTGGAGCTGGGCAGCGACTTTTTTCTAAAACTTTGGAGACAAAGGGTAGGTTGGAGATGGGGCGGAGATTATTAAAAAAGTTAGGATCCGAACCAGGTTTTTTAAGTATTGGAGTAACTGCAGCAGTTTTGAAGATAGAGGGAACAATACCGGAGGAAAGGGATGCGTGTATGAGAGCGGAGACGAGAGGGAGCAGGGAGGGGAGGCAGGATTTAACCAACGCCATGGGAAGGGGGTCGAGAAGGCAGGTAGAATACTTTGACTTGTGGATAATATCTGATATCTCAGAATCACTGGGAAGTTGGAAAATGGAAAATAACTGTGTTGGTTCGGGAGGATCATATGGGGAGGTAGGGGGGATGCTTTGGTTGATTGCACGGTGAATGTTTATTATTTTTTTGATGAAGAACAGAAGAAGGGCATTACAAGTAGCAGTAGAGCACATGTGGGGACAGAGTATCGGATGGCCGGTGAATTTTATTGATAATGGAGTACAATGACTTAGTGTTGCCTCGATTGGAGTTGATTAGACAGGAGTAATACTGTTGTTTGGTTAGTATAATTAAGTCCTTTTACTGAGTCATATGATTTTTACATAGTTCTTTGTGAATGGTGAGACCAGTTTTTCTGTAGAGGCGTTCAAGCTGCCTGGATTTGGTTTTCAGCGTCCGGAGTTGAGGGGAAAACCAGGGAGCAGACTGACAGAAAGTAACAGAACGGGTTTTAACTGGAGCAAGGGAGTTTAAACTGTGAGCTAACTGGTCATTGTAGAGAGCAGCCAGGTCATCAGGAGAGGAGAGATTGTCCGGTAGCTGAATATTATCAATATAGGAGGATAAAGTGTCGATATTGATGTCCTTTATATTCCTAAAAGAAATGAGCCGGGTTGGTTTGGTAAAAGAAAGCTGGGTTACAATATTGAAGGAAATAAAATAGTGATCAGTGATGTGGAGATCATCAGCTGCACAGTTAAGAGGGGTGAGACCAGAGCAGCACAGCAGATCCATGCAGTGTCCTTTGGAGTGAGTTGGAAAGTTGATGTGCTGATTAAATCCAAGGCTGTCCAGGCAGGATGAAAAGTCTTTGGTGAGAGGAAGATCACTGTTGTCCATGTGTATGTTAAAATCTCCAAGTACTATTACATTAGATGAGAGTGTAGATAAATGAGTGAGCAGTACTGAGACTTCTGACAGAAAGTCTTTGTGAGGTTTAGGGGGGCGATAGATTAATCCAATGATGGTGGGGGTAGGTCCATTAAGTTTAAAAACCAAATAAAGGAATTAAAATCAGAGATAGACACTGGCAAAACTTTCCAATTCTCGCGATAGATTATCGCGAGACCTCCTCCGCGAAAACCGCATGGTTTGATGAGATAAACAAACCCGGGAGGAGTCCAGTGCGACTGTCCCCGATGTCCACGTGATATTGCAGAGCCGCGTCAGCCAACACAGCCCCACAGCATCCAGAGCCTTAAGGAACTCCGGGCGGATCTCATCCACCCCTGGAGCCTTGCCACAGAGGAGCCTTTTAACCGCCTCAGTGACCTCAGCACCAGAGATTTGAGAGGCCAACCCAAAGTCCCCAGACTCTGCTTCCTCAATGGAAGACGTGTCAGTGGGATTGAGGAGGTCTTCGAAGTATTCTGCCCACTGATCCACAATGTCCTGAGCAGAGGTCAGCAGCACACCGTCCCCACTATAAATAGTTGGTAGCACACTGCTCCCCCTTTCAGCACCCCCTCCAAGGTCTCCAAAAAGGGTGGGTAGTCTGAACTGTAGTTTGGTACATAAGCACAGACCACAGTCAGAACCCATCCCCCCACACATAGGCAGAGGGAGGCTACCCTCTCATTCACTGGGGTAAACCCCAACGTACAGGCACCAAGATGGGGGGCAACTAGTATGCCCACCCCTGCTCGGCGCCTCTCAGTGGGAGCAACTCCAGAGTGGTAGAAAGTCCAATCCCTCTCAAGGAAACTGGTTCCAGAGCCAGAGCCATGCATTGAAGTGAGTCCGACTGTATCTAGTCGGAACCTCTCAACCTCACACACCAACTCAGGCTCCTTCCCCACCAGAGAGGTGACATTCCATGTGCCAAGAGCCAGCTTCTGTAGCCGAGGATCAGACCGCCAAGGTCCCTGCCCTCGACTACCACCCGTCACACACTGCACCCGACCCGTTTGAACTCTCCCACGAGTGGTGAGCCCTCAGATACAACAAATATAAAGTGTGCAAGCCCATTATTGCGGTTTAAGTTCCTTTTTGTCAGTTTCAAATAATTTAGGTAATTTCAGAAGGGTTTAAACACCTTTATCCAGGTCTGAAGATGCTTTTGTACAGCCTTTTCTTCCGGCTCTCAGAGGGTGCAGACGCTTTTTTCCTCCTCCGTATCTTATCCTCAAGGCCCTTTGTCTGTCTCTGTGTGCTGGGTGCACGGCTGCTTCTGCACTGGAAACTGAAATCACTAAAATGGACCTCGTCAGTTGGTCACTCAACGCGATTGATAACATTTTTTCAACTATGAGAACGGGAGAAGGGGCTCCTGGATGCCCCTCTGGGACAGACCCAGTTGGACACAACATGGACTCCTGGAAACAGTGGAACTTGATTTGTTTATCTCAGCTGTCTGTGGAGGACTCTGAAGACGTGTGGATATTTGTAGTGTTGGTGTCAGGTTTCCTGCTCATTGGCCTCGGAGGCTTCCTGGCTTACTGGAAAATTAACGAGCTGTCAAGGAATATTGGCCTGCTCCCGGAGCTCAGAGATGGTTTGCACCGTGCTGTGAATTCACAGACTCACATAACTGTCGAGATGAATCGTAAGCTTGGAACTTTGGCCGAGATTCATTCATTGGCACAAAAGATGGATGCCATCAAGGATAGAGTGGACGAATCAGCATGGATTGGGATAGATTAATGTTCATTATCGGGAGTTTGAGAGGTTGAGGACCAAGGAACTTTAAGACAAAGAGGAAATTATCTCTGTCTGGCCTCAAAACAATTTCTAATCGGAATCTGGTGCCCTTTAGCTTGCAAGGCTCCAACGAAAACTCCCCCCTCAGAAGATATGTGGAATGTGCCATCGCTATGGCAACTCAACTCTGTCTCCTATCCCAGCCTGGGCAGGACTGCGGGAAGGCCGCCGAATCGTTCCAGGGTCACTGCAACCCTCCAACCCTCAATGCTCCTCCCCCTGTTCAAACTGAGGTGACATGCGCTGCTTGTAGTGGCTGCAAGAACCAAAGTGTGGATAGTCCCAAACCCACCACCCCACCTAGTGGACGCTTATGTTTTGTGATGTCTGAAGTCTTTTGCATATCTGTATATGGGTAACTCTGAAGTGCCTTTTTTTCCCCTCCACCTGAACCAATCCTCATGAAACCCGCTGATCTCTATTAAGGTAGCGCGACTCAGGGTTGCGAATGACCGCAATCACCAATTCTTGTCATGTGTCTTGCCCATGTATGCCTGATCTTAGAATTGTGTGTACTGAAACTCTAATCTCCCTCTGGGATTAATAAAGTATCTTTGAATTGAATTGAATTGAAGCATGCATATACTTTGTGCTCACTGTGTTAATCGGCGGTGATGTTTCAAATCAAGCATGACTAGATGATCAGGGATGTCTTTCACTTTGTGCACATCAAGCTTTCTAGGACTAATAGCAAGAGTGCAACCCAGTAAATGTTGCCTGACTTCGTTATTATTACATTTATTAGCACATTATCTTCTAATCAGAAACCAAATGTATCATATTTACATATTTGTTTATGAACACAGGTATTGCTTGAAAAGTTTTCTATCTGTTCCTAGAAGAAGGTAAAAACACCATACACACACGCACATGTTGGTTCTTCTTAACCCCTACAACAGGCTGATGTCCAGTCCTGGCTCTCCAGGGCCACTGTCCAGCATGTCTTTGAAGTTTTTTTTTTCTTCAACACACCTAATATTAGTAATGAATCACTAGAGTATCTATCAGCTATCACCAGCTGGCTAGTAGAAAACTTCCTTCAGTTTAACTCTGATAAGACTGAATGTCTGATCATGGCCCCTGAGAGCATGGTTCCCCTGATTAGTCATCAACTTGGTCATTTATCTTCTGCCATCAGGACGAACTTGAGGAATTTGGGTGTTGTTTTTGACCAATCAATGTCTCTTGAAGGTCACTCAAAAACCCTGGTCCAAAACAGTTTTCATCATTTAAAAAATATCTCCAAACTGCGAAGGTTGTTGTCAAAACATGAACTTGAAATGGTTCTCCATGCCTTTATCTCCTCCTGTCTAGATTACTGTAACACACTTTTCACATGTGTTGGGGTTATTAGGAGCGAACAATTCGTAAGCGTTAACTTACTTTTGGATTCTTCAATAAATTCTGTAAATATGTAAATATTTACTGATTTATTAATTAATTAAGATATTCTTAGATATACGGGGCACCATTCCCCTTTAACCGGGGAAAAATTGAATCCAAAACTCTTATCAGTCTTTCTTGAAGTTCGTAGAATCCTTGGAGCAGAGACTTCTCTTCGACACAACAAAGCTACTGGAGACGAAAATCTGAATTTTATAACGTTTAATTAACAATTTGTCAAATGAATAAACAGTGGCATAAATGAATAATAACCATGTGATATAATAAAAGGATGTATATTCAAAATAATGTTCAAGGTGTTTTGTGTGTATGTAGGATGTATGAATGGGGTCCTTTGTTCTCACAAAGGAGTAGTGTGTGTGCGTGTGTATGGATTCAAAATGGAGTCTTGAATACAAGATGGCTGACTCCTTTGTCTGGCTAAAGTGTGGGTGGCAACTTGCACTTTAACTTCCAAAGCACTTAGAATCAGTAGTAACTTAACCTTAAATCACTCAAAACATTTCAAAGGATCATGCAACAACACAAAAGATTAATCACGAGTTAATATCCTTAGTTTATCAGCCTGGCCATGGCCGAACATTTAAAGATACCAAACAATGATTAATAAGCAGTTTATTCTTTCAAAATGACCCGAAGGACGAATTTGGAACGAAAGAGGAAAACACGAAGCTACTTTTTTTAAGCAATAGCGCGGTTTTATTGCTTATTCTGGACTATAGAGGAAACGGGAGAAGAAAAGAATGAGAGAAAAATGAGTTTTCTGATCACCAAAAGAGCGAGGCGTCCCTCCCCCTTTTGATTTGACGGTTCTCCGTGTTTCTCCGCAGTTTTCAGCGTCATCCGCCGGTTTGATGCTTTCTCCGTTGTTTGGCTCCACGAGTGTTTCTCCACGGCTGGACACAAAGAAAACGAAGTTCCTTTTGGGCTGAGTTTGACAACTTACAGCGTTTCTGAGAGCTGGATGGAGTTGTTGTTTCCCTCCGCTGGTTCTGTGTCCTCAAACATCAGCTGGAGGGGAGCAGAAACGAGCAGATCAGCGGTCCCGTGGGCTCAACTTGGCTCTTAGAGCTTCCGCGTGCTCAAAGAAGTCGGAGCGTTCGACAAGCGTGTCCTCACCGCCAGGTATCCTGGGCAAAAGAACGAGGATTCTTTGTCTCTGCTGAAGATTTATGGTCTTAGTTCGCGGGAAAAGCTCCACGGCTTCCCGCACATGCGCAGAACGTGTTTCTGGTACTAGGCGGTAACATCACCCAATGCTTCCGTGTGCAAAGCATCATGGGAAATGAAGTTTCTTGGCGCTGATGTGATTATTTGCTTTTCAGAGCAATTTAAGCACAGTCATTTTGGAGAAAATCACTGCATAGTAATTTCCTCATGAGGTCAGACCCTCAACATTCCCCCTTTTGGTTTCGGGGATCGCGCCCAAAGCTCGATCGTCGGAAGCACAGATGGGTTTGTTCCTCATGAACGTAGGTCGACTTGATTGTCGGAAGCACAGGTGGGTTTGTCCCTTAGGACGTTGGTCTCCTTGGACGCCTTTGTCTTTGGTCTTTGTCTTGGATCCTGGCGCCTTTGGTCTTTGATCCTGGTCAGGCACAAAGAGGATAGGAAACGGGATAGTCCCCAACGCGCATAACGAGAAGAAGCCACTCACGCAGGTGGTACGCAATGAAGATGTCGTCCATGCGAGAGGTAGTAGTGTAGAAGGAGGAAGGTCGGTGGGCGGTTAACTCCACGAGTGGACACAAAGGCATCTCACCGCCGGCCATACAGTTCAGTTTATGGAGCACGCGGTGATGTACGAGGTCCATAGTTCGCAAACGCGCATTGACCTATGTGGTCCCAAGATTCCCCCCTTTTTGGTCCAAAGGGTGGATCAGGACAGTCTTTGGGCTAAAACAAGGACCATAAAACTAAGAGGTACTACAATGTGCTGGTGCGTCAGACAGAGTCATTGACAGACTGAGCTGGGCCGGCACATAACCACTAGTTAATATGTGACCAAGTACGAAACAAAAATACAGAAAACCCAAAAAAAAAAACAACATATAACACCCAAGAAAATTCATAGCAACCTTGAGGTCTCATAAAATACATTCTTAGGTCATACATTCAGTGTGTAGCTTATAAAGAATGTGTCATAATGCAACACTCAGATAAAAAATGTGAGGTAGACTAAAGTGAGAACTACTCTTAGGGTTACAGAATAACAAAGAAAATGTTGCTCACCCCCTTTAGACAGGTGTGGTACATTCGCGCTTGGAGTCTACCCGAACGCGGTCACGAGGCACACCGTAGGTGAGCAAGTGCATCTTATCTTGGAGTTTCTTAACACGCCTGTAGGCGGAATAAGCAATCACGGCCGTGATGAGCCATTCCATCCCCAGGGCGACCAATGTGCAGATTAAAGTCGTATAATCTGTGTCAATGTAGCGTCTTGGGCGTCAAAGTAAGTTCACGCGGGTTTTGTGTGAACTTAGCAAATTTGGTTCCTTCAATCAGTAATTGTTGGTCAATTTCTAAATCGAAGGCAAAGTTATAACCCTGGAAAGCGTCCATGATCTCAATCTCTGAGTCATGCTGTTCGAGGTTGAGGTGATGGAGTGCCAGGTTTCTAGTTCAAAGTGGAAATGCCTACCGTCCTTTCAAATACCAATGTTCAGCATCGACTTAAACCTATAGATGTGAGGTGTCACAATTATGGGAACATGTAACAGGAAACCGAGTTCTAATTTTCTGCATCAACGTGAATGGGAATTGCACTACCTAGGCTGTACGCTAGGTGGATTTGTGAAAGGTGCACAGTAGAGGGGTAGCAGCTGTCAAGCTAACTTTGAGCAGGTCCAGTGGTACCAAGTACGGGGAAATACGACTTTCAACCAAGCTGTCCAGCGTGGAACTTACTTCCCTGAGCAGGTCCTACATCAAATCTCTCACCACTCGTGTGTACACAATATCCTGAGGTATGGTTTCAGACAAAGTCTTGATTGCACGTAGAGATCCATTAATCAGAGCCTAGTGTAGGTACCAGAGTACCCTGTAAGGTTTTAGTAGGTACATCCTGTTAGCGGTCTAGGAAGGAGTTTCTCTTGGTTAGTGAAAGTGACGGCGGGGGGGGGGGGGGGGGGGGGGGGGGCCTGGTTCTTTGTCGGTTAGTACATGTTAGTGGGTTAAACGTGCACTTTCCCCCCGTTTCCATTTCCATGCATAGAACTATGTCGAGACTACGTCTACCTCCTGCGGGGAGTCTGGTCTCTGTACCCGCGGGGATGGTTTGACGTAGGGTTTGATTTGGTTCGCATGCACCCATTTGTAGACAGGCTCCTGTCTCGCTTTGGTGATGCGTAACCTGTATGCAACTGGAGAGAGTTTTGCCACGATCTCAAATGGTCCTGACCAGCCAGGCAGGAACTTCTTAGGTTTGCGTGCCGGTTGGGCGAACCGAAAGTAGAATACTTTGTCACCCACCTCGTATTCGCGGCTGGTTGTCTTTTGGTCGTAGTAGGCCTTAGCGCCTTCTACGTTGGTCTCCAGTTTCTTCTGAGCGTGCGCGAACGTAGCTCTGAGGTGTGTTTTCAAGTCTGCCACATACTGATGAGCGGTATAGGCAGTGGCAACACCGACATCCTCTGGGTGATACAGGAGGTGCAGTGGTAGAGTCATCAGTCTGCCGGTCATCATCTCAAAGGGCGTAACCCCTGTGGATCGCTGTGGAGTGGACCGTATGGCCATCAGGACCAGAGGGAGCTTGACGTCCCAGTCCTTCCCAGTGGAGCAGACGTACTTTTTGAGCATAGAGACGACCGTGCGGTTCATCCGTTCGACCTGTCCGGATGACTGTGGGTGATAGGGGAGGTGGAATCTCACTTCCACTCCCAGAAGTTCAAACAGGGACGTCATTACACTGGATGTGAAATGAGTTCCCCGGTCAGAGTCAATGCAGAGTGGAAGTCCCCATCGACTGAAAACGTGGTTAATCAGCAGTACAGCGGTTGTGACGGCTGTATCGTTTGGCGCTGGAAGGCATTCCACCCACTTTGTGAAACTGCAAGTTACAGTTAGCATATATTTGTTTCCTCTTGCCGATTTGGGAACCGGTCCAACCCAGTCGATCTGCAGGTGGGACCAAGGGAAGGTTATTCCCCTGCGTTGCAGTGGTGCGCTAGCAAGCGGCTGGGAGGGTTGAAACTGGGCACAGATGAGGCAGCCTTGGACATAGCTGTGTACATCCTTGGACATCGATGGCCAATATGCTACTTCTGTCAGTGACGCGAGGGTAGCTTTTGTTCCGCGGTGACCTCCAACCGGAGTGTCGTGGGCGTAGGCAAGCATCACTCCTCTGTGGTCGAGTGGAACAACCCAGCGCGGCGGGCTGTGATCGTCACGTATGTAAACTAACAAATCGTTTTGTAGTGTCAGATGCGCGAGTTGACGATGCAGGGTTACCAAATCTCGGCTTGCGCCAGTAGGTGATGACGGTTGTTTAGACATCGGGCCCTTTTGGAGAAGCTCGCGGATGAGCTTCAGGTCAGGATCTTGTTCCTGCATGGTGACTAGGTCCGCGTCATGTGGTTGTCTGCCTAGAAACACGGGTACCTCAACGGTCCGAGGTTCGTCTGCCTGTTTAGCATGGCGACGAGTAATCGCGCAGACCTTGTGAACGGCCTTGGGTGGAAGCCACTCGTCTTTGAATTCCCAGCAGGTTCCCTGGTCAGCACCGAGCTTAGCAAGGCGGTCAGCTTCGTCATTACCATCTTTCTCTGGACCTAGGGTCCTGGAGTGACCTTTGACCTTTTTCCAGTAGACCATTATGCCTTTCTCAGTGGTGAGCAGATCACACGCTAGGAATAACTCCGAGTGTTTCACGTCTCTGTTCCTGGCGTTTTTCATGTTGTTCTCCTTCCACATGGGGAAGTGAGAGATGAAGCTGTGTCTAGCGTAGTTTGAATCAGAGCAAAGGACGATTTGAGTGATGTCCAAGGCTGCCGCCTGCTGGAGGGTTATCAACACTGCAGCAATTTCGGCGTACTGACTAGACTTTTGGCCCAACCGGTAGTGATTTGGTTGCTTGGTGTCACAGTCCACCCAAACGACTCCAACCCCAGCACGGAGCTGGCCTTCGTGAAGGTAGGCGCATCCGTCAGTGTAAACCTTCGGAAGCCCTTGGCAAACATTCTCATCAAAGTAGCGATGATTGGATGCGGTTGGGTAGACTGCGGCAGGTGTGTCCAGGGGGCCCATGACGGAGTCAGAGTCACAGTGCTGGCAGCCAGCTAGCCCTTGTCCTAGCGCTAGCTTGGTGTTCTGACCATACTTGACCTCAATGTTGTATCCTTGGAGCACCATCATCCACGTCGCAATGCGGCTGTTTGACACTCTTCCTTCGCGCAGACGCTGGCTGTTTAGGAAGGTGACAGGCTGATGACACGTTTCAATGATCACTTTCTGTCCACCGATGTAACTACAAAAGTGTTCGACGGCCCAGACTGTAGAGAGGAGAACTCTCTCGCAGTCTGAGAATTGGAGTTCCACCTTGCTCAGAGGCTTGCTGGCGTATGCCACAACTCTCATGTCCTGATCGTGTTTCTGCTTCAAAGCAGCGCTCAGGCAGTGAGAGGAGAAAGTAGCCTCTATGTAGAACTCTTTATCCTTGTCTGGGTAAGCCAGACAGGGTGCGGACGCCAACTTCTGTTTTAGGAACTGGAAGGAGTGTTCTTGGGGTCTGTCCCACACGAAAGGTGTGTCGTTCCGAAGTAGCTCGGTGAGGGGCCTCGCTATTTCAGCGTACTCCTCAATGAACTGCCTGGAGTAGTTGCAGACTCCGAGGAAGCTCCTGAGTTCAGTCAGATTAGCTGGGGCTTTGATGTCCTGAATGGCTCTAATGCGTCCCGCTTGGGGCTCGACTCCATTAGGGCCAACCAGCAGTCCAACATACTCCACTTTGGTTCGACACCACTGTCCCTTGAGAATCGCCAATTTAGCTCCGGCATCAGCGAGCTGTTGCAGCACGTGACGGAGTTCGGCCAGGTGCTCCTCGAAGGTTCGACTCCTCATCAAGATGTCATCGACATATATGAGGTTCCCTCTGGAAGCAGCATCTGACATGGCTTTGTGGAGGAAGATGTTGAACTCTGCAGGTGAGTTAGAGTAGCCAAAGGGGCAGCGGTTCCAAGTATATTGGCGATTTCCAAAGGAGAAAGCTAGTTTATACTGGTCCGCCGGCTCAACCTTCATGGTCCAGAAGCCGTTGGCTACGTCAACCGTAGAGAAGAAACGAGCATCTCTGACTCTGGCTAGCTCCTGATCTAAATGGATCACAGGCCACCTGGAGAGAGGTACTTGTTTGTTCAGTGCACGATAGTCTATGGTGAGACGCCATTTCCCAGTCGGTTTCAGAACCGGCCAGATGGGAGAGTTGTAAGTGGAGTTACACTCTCTGATGATGTTTTTCTCCTTCAGCTGATCGAGGATCTCCTGGATCGACTCATAAGCAGCGAGGGGAATCTTGTACTGACGTACAAAAGTAGGAGGGGCATTCGGGTTCGTTGGAATGCGAACCGTGTGCAGGTTTGTGAGTCCACAGTCCAGGGAGTCCCTGGATAAGACGGACTGAAACTCATAGAACAGGCTTCTAAGCTCTGCTCTCTGCTCCTCTGACTCCAGCGCATCCGCTTTGTCAAGCTGCTGGCTGACTTCGGCCTCGAAGCCGTCATAAGGTTCAGAGGAGGAGGGTCTCTGGTGTTCCGGGCTTTCAACCGGTGACTCAGAGGGTTGAGTATTTATTGCAAAAACCGTTAGACACTGACCGCTGTCAGTATCTAAGGTTGCACTGCAAATGGGTTCCTCAGGAAGGGCTTCATGCCGCTTGATGGTAATCATTTGTGAAGGGAAAGTACTGAATGTGTCTACACCAACCTGTCTGTCGTTCAAGAACAACGGAAGTTGTCCGATCACGGGGACTGACAGTTCGAAGTCATGGAATGAGCTATCTATCAGCATGCCCAAGGGCTTTCCTGCCGGCATGTGGATAGGACTCCGGGTCGGATTTTCGACCAACAAGTACGCAGAACGATTGTTCAGCTCCAAGAGTGGCGTGCCACAGACGGCTAAGTTGAGCTCCAAGAAGTGTGGTGATGGCTGGAAGAAGGCCTGTGTGCCTGGCAGCTTCTGATGCTTCATCAGAGTCAGACGAACAGGCACTCCTTTGACCAGTGGGGGCAGAACCGTGCTGGCCTCAACCACTGCACGGCAGGCCTGTGGAATGGTCTGACCGGACAGCAAGTGTTCAGGGCCTTCTGAGCCAGGCTCAGAGGATGGTGTGGCCCGGGCCCAAAGGACTTGATTGCAAGTGTCCAGCTGGGCACCGAGTCGAACCAGCAGATCTGCTCCAATGAGTGCAGGTGGATCAAGCTGTGGTATGATGCTGAATGTATGTGTGAGCTGTCTTGCTCCAAGTTGGATAGTCAGAGAGCAGACCTCTGGCGCTTTCAGGAGCCTCTGCGGCCAAGTAGGTGACAAGAGCCGATGGCTACGTGTCACACTGACCAGAAGGGGGTCCTTCTGACGCAGGTGTTCAAACGTCTGCTGGCTGATGGCTGACTTTTCAGACCAAAGAGCAAGGCGAGCATCTGAGATGTGGGTGCAGTTGATGGTAAGACCACCAACTATGTGTGGTGCATATGGCTGCAGGCTGACGTTCTTCAGCGAGCAGAGAAAAGATGAATGTGTGCGGAACGGAGTTCCAGGAGCGGTTTCATGCCTTTGCAGGCGGTCATCGTCTGTGGGAGCCGTAGGGAGGGGCATGACCTTGGAACAAGGGTTTTGCGGCTCACTTATGCTGACCTCAAGAATGGAGGATGGTCGGCTGCTATCTGGGTTCCAGGGCTTAGGTGTGTCCACCTGGGCCCACAGTTGACCCTTCTGGCAGTCGATGAGGGGAGCTAGACGTTCAAGCAGGTCCTGACCAATGAGAAGTGGTTCAGTGTCTAGCTGGCAGACATAAAACGGGTGAACCAGAGTCATGTCTTGGAAGGTGATATCCAGCCACGCCCGGTGAGTGATACACTCCCGGGTCTGGGTGTAGCTGGTGATTTTCAGGTCACAAGGTTCAACCTGGACTGGTTTCCCGAGCGACCGCATGGTGTCAGACACACGATGGAACAATGTGGAGCACATCAGGGTGATTTCTGAGCCGGTATCCAGCAGAGCATCAACCTGTATGCACCCACCTACGTTGGTGCTACAGTACAAACGGCGAGCATGATCATGGTTTGTTAAGTCACCAAGGAACTTCAGAAATTTAGCATCAGGTTTCTCTGTGGGGTAGATTTCAGGAGACTCCTGTGATCTACCAGTAGTGTTCCCCCAGCTGATCAGGTAGGTCCTGGCCACGCTGGGAGGTTGAGCCACGCCTAGTCATGCGGACGTTGGCTCTGGGTCTGGCTTCTTAGAAGCAGACTTTGGTGCAGGGGTCTCATCTGCAGATCTCAGCTGTTCCTTCTGTTTAGCTAGGAACTGCTGAAACATCTCCTGGAGGTCGGCTTTGGTCAAGTACTCACCTGCGGACTTGTGTTCGGGACCTACCTGTGGGCGGCGCTCCTTAAACCTTCCACTGTTCCGACCTGCCTGCCGTTGGTTTTGGTTGGGCCACTTCCTGTCTGATTGTCCAGACCTAGGCGGCCAATCAGCACCCCCCTTCCCCTGTTGAGGAGATTGGGACTGCTCTCGCGGTTTAACAGGTCTAGGTTTAGCAGATTTTGGCTTAGTGGGTGGAGCTTCTGTGCCTTCAAGCTCCAAACGCGGCTCGGCGTCGGGAGCTAGGTGCATGACGCGGTGATGTGCGTCAGGCTTTTGGGGCTTTCCGCCGGCTTCCCAAGCCTGTTGAGCGTATCTCCTAATCTCCTGAGTTGTCAGTTTTTTTATCCGACAATACATTGAGACTTCGGAGCGAACACACTCGTGCAGGTTGTGAATGAACAGGGATCTGAAGGCAGGGTCTCCCTCGAGCCCAGGGCCGTTTCGACCTTGGAAATAAGCACTTTTGAGTCTGCGATAATACTCTCTGGGGGGTTCGTTCCTCCCGTGTTTGATGGAGAAGGCCCCCATTGTAGCTGACGCAGAGTCTGCATAAGTGGCGTATTCATCCCTCAACGCTCGGCAGAGCGAGGAGTACCGATCTCGAATGTCAGGTGGTAGAGTTTCCATGAAACCGTGCACCGTTCTAGATGTGGTTTTCCAAATTAGCTTGAGCTTTTCCCTTGAAGAGGGTGCTGGAAGATCAAGCAGACAACGTTCTATCTCCCTGAGATAATCGTCGACGTTGGATTCATTGGTGTTAGGATCAAAGCGTTCTATGTCTTTAGCTAGCGATTCAATTTGACGTACACGGAGCCCTGACTCACGGTACGGCGCGTCATCCTCAGACTCTGACCCACGGTCTGTCTCAGAGGGCGCTGGATATCGCTGGTGTGCTCTGGGCTCCCAATGTTGACTCCTGGGGCCCAAATCAGGGTTCGGCATGCTGTGGCGGGCTGCTGGCACGTCACGTGGGTGTCTTGGGAGGTCCTCCTCCCGGGGCACGTCTGCGTAGTGCAGCCTGCGTCTTTCAACTGGGGCTTCTGCGTAATACGCACTGTCCGGGTACGGACTGGCGTATGATGCTTTGTCCTGCAGCTGGTTATCGGCATGCCGAATACCGGAGTAGCTAGGATGGGTGGATGGTTGAGGTGCAGCTTGGGCTTGTGCATAACCCCAGCCGGCACCTTGCACCCTTCGTGGACTGGGGGAGCGGTCTAAATAGAGGTGCCGCTCAGCTGGTCGACTTCTCACAGATTGAGAAGGCCGTGAAGATGAGGGTGGTGGTCCAACCTGGGGTTCGAGGGCGAATTGCCCTCGGCCCCTAGATGGTCCTGAATGCCCTAGAGTGTGTGTAGGGAACGGGGCCGAAGGTTGGGACAGATAAGCTTCATCTCTCCCCTGCGGCGTGCGTCCGTCCAGAGAGTCCCACACCACATACTGTTGATTATCGTATGGAGCCGTATCAGGAGGTAGCCTACCTTTACGGCGGGACGGCGGTCCCTCGCTACCTTGGGTGGAGGAAACCAATTGGTCTTTGGCGATCGTCCTGGGCGGACCCTGGTTGGCTTTGCCGGCTTGCTTTCGTACCGGTGTGGGAGAGCACTCTGGCTCAGCCTCAGAGTCACGGTGTTCCCCCCCTTCCCACTGTCTGTTGTCATCAGCAGAAGGGGGCGGGGTCTTCTCCCCATCTTCCCCAGAATCGGTGCTGGCTTCCTCCTCGTCATCCTTCTGCCTTCCATTTTGCTGCCTTTCAGCTAGCATGCTCTGGAGCTTCATGATCTCTCGATCATGTTGGAGTTCTCTCTGATAGAGGATCAGGGCTAACTTAGCTAAGTGAACCTGGATTGGTTTTGTACCATCCGGGTTTTCTATTTGATCAATTACAGCTTCTAGCTCGTCGCTACGCTGTTCTTCAGTGAAATCCCTAGAAGGGTAGTCGGGTTCTCGAGCAACCGCGACCAGTTTGGACAATATTTGTCCAGAAAGTAGGCCAGGTTCATAGTCGTGGGCCGCAGCGTCACCTGGTTGCTGGGAGTTGGTCAGTTCACTACTCTGTCCCTCCATTTTAACAACCGAACCAAAAATAGCCTAGTAGAGCTTCTGCAGATAGCTCAAGGCTGCACCTTTGGCAGCAACTGCTAGCTTTGTAGCAGAAAAACACTAAATTAACCTTTGTGCGCACAGGTTTTAGCGTTTTAAGATTGCACGGAATGCCGTGACTGACGCTTAAAATACTATTCCTTTCAGTATTTTAGCAAAAGCTGGTGCGTTGCCGTAGCAACGTCTTACAACACTTGCAGTGTTAAATATGCTAGTTATTCCTTCAGAATATTAGCAAACAAGGTGTTATCAGTCTTTGAGTGAAGGTTTCAGTTAGTTATAATAGCCACTGTGAGTTAAAGTCGCTAAATTAGCAGTTAATTTTAGCCTAAAAGGGTTAGTCAGAATTACTTACACGCTGCACCTTTAATGAGGAACTGAATTTTAACCTAAAAGGTTAGCCAGAATTAATTACACGTTGCACCTTTAAGGAAAAACTGAATTTTAACCTAAAAGGTTAGCCAGAATTAATTACACGTTGCACCTTTAAGGAAAAGCTGAATTTTAACCTAAAAGGTTAACCAGAATTAATTTACACGTTGCACCTTTAAAGAAGCACTGAGTTACTGGTGAGAGTTCGATGCAGCTTCCTGCTCAGCGAAATCAGCACCACTCTGTTGCTGGTTCAAGGCTGAACAACGGATTATTTTTAATTCAAGCTCTTTGGATTTATTTGTTTGTTTGTGCCGGATAGAAATCTCTGTGTATCCAAGCCTCACACGGCCGCACCAATAAAATGTTGGGGTTATTAGGAGCGAACAATTCGTAAGCGTTAACTTACTTTTGGATTCTTCAATAAATTCTGTAAATATGTAAATATTTACTGATTTATTAATTAATTAAGATATTCTTAGATATACGGGGCACCATTCCCCTTTAACCGGGGAAAAATTGAATCCAAAACTCTTATCAGTCTTTCTTGAAGTTCGTAGAATCCTTGGAGCAGAGACTTCTCTTCGACACAACAAAGCTACTGGAGACGAAAATCTGAATTTTATAACGTTTAATTAACAATTTGTCAAATGAATAAACAGTGGCATAAATGAATAATAACCATGTGATATAATAAAAGGATGTATATTCAAAATAATGTTCAAGGTGTTTTGTGTGTATGTAGGATGTATGAATGGGGTCCTTTGTTCTCACAAAGGAGTAGTGTGTGTGCGTGTGTATGGATTCAAAATGGAGTCTTGAATACAAGATGGCTGACTCCTTTGTCTGGCTAAAGTGTGGGTGGCAACTTGCACTTTAACTTCCAAAGCACTTAGAATCAGTAGTAACTTAACCTTAAATCACTCAAAACATTTCAAAGGATCATGCAACAACACAAAAGATTAATCACGAGTTAATATCCTTAGTTTATCAGCCTGGCCATGGCCGAACATTTAAAGATACCAAACAATGATTAATAAGCAGTTTATTCTTTCAAAATGACCCGAAGGACGAATTTGGAACGAAAGAGGAAAACACGAAGCTACTTTTTTTAAGCAATAGCGCGGTTTTATTGCTTATTCTGGACTATAGAGGAAACGGGAGAAGAAAAGAATGAGAGAAAAATGAGTTTTCTGATCACCAAAAGAGCGAGGCGTCCCTCCCCCTTTTGATTTGACGGTTCTCCGTGTTTCTCCGCAGTTTTCAGCGTCATCCGCCGGTTTGATGCTTTCTCCGTTGTTTGGCTCCACGAGTGTTTCTCCACGGCTGGACACAAAGAAAACGAAGTTCCTTTTGGGCTGAGTTTGACAACTTACAGCGTTTCTGAGAGCTGGATGGAGTTGTTGTTTCCCTCCGCTGGTTCTGTGTCCTCAAACATCAGCTGGAGGGGAGCAGAAACGAGCAGATCAGCGGTCCCGTGGGCTCAACTTGGCTCTTAGAGCTTCCGCGTGCTCAAAGAAGTCGGAGCGTTCGACAAGCGTGTCCTCACCGCCAGGTATCCTGGGCAAAAGAACGAGGATTCTTTGTCTCTGTTGAAGATTTATGGTCTTAGTTCGCGGGAAAAGCTCCACGGCTTCCCGCACATGCGCAGAACGTGTTTCTGGTACTAGGCGGTAACATCACCCAATGCTTCCGTGTGCAAAGCATCATGGGAAATGAAGTTTCTTGGCGCTGATGTGATTATTTGCTTTTCAGAGCAATTTAAGCACAGTCATTTTGGAGAAAATCACTGCATAGTAATTTCCTCATGAGGTCAGACCCTCAACAACATGTTTTAACAAAAAGCCCTTGACCGCCTTCAGTTGGTCCAGAACTCTTTAGCGAGGCTCCTAACAGAAGAGCACACATCACTCCTATTCTGATGTCTCTGCACTGGTTACCCGTTAACTTTAGAGTTCATTTTAGAATCCTGACTACAACTTTCAGGGCTCTTCATGGTCAAGCTCCTCCCTATATTACCGAACTGTTAAATATGCTCCAACCCGAGCCCTCAGGTCCACACACTAGAACCTTCTAGAAGTTCCAAAGACTAGACATAAAATTCGAGGTGATCGCTCCTTCCAGGCTGTTACATCCTTCCCGACCAGAAGGATTTTCCTTTATCCTTACGTAGGAGTGACAGTCTGAAGACACTTTTATTTAAAACTGTTTTTACCTAAATCTTTTCTTATTATTTAACTCAAATTTGTAACCATTGTTCATTTGTTTCATGGTATTTTATAATTTTATGACTTTGTTGTTCTGATTTAAAAGAGTAACTAAGCTCCAAAATAACTTTTTTTCTTATAAACTGTATAATTGGGTCTTTACAAATGCAATCTTTCTGTTTCTGTGCATTTTTCGACAGGTTTGTGTAAACTTGATTAAATCTACAATCTAGGTCTTAAAACGTCTTAGTGCTGCCCCCTGTGGGTTGAACTGTGGCTACTGCATATTACATTTGTGAGTGACTGTGGCTGGAACAATTTCACATCATCGGTACAGTCTCCCCCCCCCCCCCCCCCCCTCTCCCAGGATGGAAACTCCTTGTCTCCTGGCAATGCCCACTCTCATAGCATTTTTCAAATCTTGACTAGGGGTGGAGTTACATTATCTGATGTTGTGCAGTCCCTCTTTAATTTATTTCTGTTTTAAGCTCATTACGATTTTAAGACTTTATGCTTTGTTTTGTTTTGATGTGACGCACTTTGAGTCTGTGATGAGTGCTATACAAATAAAATGTACTTACTTACTAATTTCAGTAAGATGAAGGCTAACAGCTCACCGCATAACCATCACTGAATCTGCTGTGCTGAGCAGGAAGGTCACCTGTCTAGCAGTGGTTGCTTAGAGTGGTTCAGGTGAATATTTTAGACACGTTTAAATTTCCTGGTACAGCAAAGGCTGAGACAAGGATTGGCTCCTCCTCATCCTCCACCAGATCATTTCTGTCATTCTCAGCTTCTTTGAACTGGATCTTTGCATCTGTTTGTTGCTGTGAACTATACTTCAAATTCAATATAATTCAAAGAAACTTTATGAATCCCAGAGGGAAATTAGAGTTTCAGTACACACAATTCTGAGATCAGACATACAAAGGCAAAGACACATGACAAGAATTGGTGACTGTGGTCATTCGCAACCAAGCCCCCACAATGCGGCTCAAAAATTGAGTCAAACCCGGAAGTACCAAAAATTGCAGTTCCACCCTCATCCGCTGGGGGGCTGGTGTCAGAAGCGAGCAAATCCTCATTGACTCCCATGTTAAAAATACCAATTTCACAGCAGAAATAAACATGTTTACAGCCTGGTACCAAAACATGTTTTTGTTTAAATGATCTAGTTTACACTCATGACAACTCTGAGGGGGGTGAATTGTTTTCTCACTCTTCTGTTTAAGTGTATTAAAAGCCTAAAATTCTGTATAATTAATGAGCATCCAACCCACGTGACCACAGAGCTAGCTCCGTGGAAAGGCCTCAGTAGAGCCTCGGTCTGGCCTGGAAACTGTTCCGGGATTTTGAGTCTCAGTGGTTGTGTATTCTTGTTTGGATATTTGTGCAATTGTTGGACAAAATGACTTGCTGTGGCATTAATTGCACTAATAGAGCGTCCAAGGAGTCTCCACTTCATTTTTTTCGGTAAGTAAAATTATATTTATGTATTTTAGGTCACTGCCGAGCTGAGCTTAGATTTTAACATGTACTGTTTAACCATGAAATTTAAATGTAATAGGGTAAAACCCAGTGCATTTAACATAATGCTGCACTTTAGACAATGGGTTGAAATATAACATGTTGGTGGAGCTGGGTTCCGACTATCGGCTTGTGGAGCTCTCGGGAGACCGATGTTTTCCACCCGTTTCTACCCTCCCCGCAGCTCGGCGCATCTCTGTCTGATCGCGGCTCCTGACTGCTGCGCCGGCTACCGGCTTGTGGAGCTCTGGGATGGAAACCTTTCCACCCGGTTCTCCCCAGCGGCAGCTCTGCACATCTCAGATCGCAGCAATGCTTGTCTGCTGTGCGGCTGCCGGCTTGTGGAGGTCTCGGAGACCTCTGTGTTCCACCCAGTTTTACCCAGCGGTCAGCCCGGCGTATCTCTGACTCAGAAGCTCTGGTGTTGTGCACAGTTAACTCCGGTTGTAGCTAGGTTGCTACCTCCGTTAGCTTAGCTCCCACCTCTGTGTTAGCTTTGGGTTAGCTTCAGGTTAGCTTGTAGCTAGTTCGACCGGGTGTCGTCAGTTGATCCCAGCCTTACAGCCCCACCCTCAGCTCCACCTCTCTTCCCTTTTGTGGAATTGTCTGGGCTTGACAGAACCTGTGACACGGTCAAAATGGCGGTGGTGGCCACCTCCCATTTTAGCACAAAAACTTATTATTGGAGCCTATGGAAACCCATTGTCCAATATTTATATGTCAATGTTCACAACCTGAGTCGCACTACCTTAATAGAGATCAGAGGGTTTACATGAGGATTGGGTCAGGTGGAGGAAAAAAGGCACTTCAGAGTTACCCTCCACAGGGAGGGTTGCTTTGTCATGCAAAAAACACCTCAGACAGAAATGCAACAGACTTCAGACATGACACAAGTGTCCACTAGGTGGGGTAGTAGGGTTTGGGACTCTCCACATGTCAGTGAATGCAGCCGCAATGAGTAGCGCCCGTCACCTCAGTCTGGACAGGGGGAGGAGGTTGTAGGGTTTAGAGGGCACAGTGACTCCTGGAACGATTCGGCGGCCTTCACAGCTCGCAGTCCCATTCAGGCTGGGATAGGGAGACAGAGTTGCCATGGGGTATTTGTTTCAGTCTCACAGGCTCAAGGGCACCAGATTCAGATAAGAAATTGTTTTAGGGCCAGACAGAGATAATTTCTTCTCTGTCTTAAAGTTCCATCGGTCCTCAACCTCACAAAATCCAATAATGGCGAAAGTAATCTATCCCAATCCGTGCTGATTCATCCACTCACTCCTTGATCGCATCCATCTTTTGTGCCAATGCATGAATCTCAGCCAACGTTCCAAGCTTACGACTCATCTCGACAATTATATGAGTCTGTGCATTCACAGCGCGGTGTAATCCATCCCTGAGCTCCAGGAAAGAGCCAATATTCCTTGACAGCTCATTAATTTTCCAGTAAACCAGGTAACCTCCCAGGCCAAAAAGCAGGAAACCTGACACCAACACCACGAATATCCAGACGTCTTCAAAATCCTATACAGACAGTTGAGAGAGGCATATCAGGTTCCACTGTTTCCAGGAGTCCATGATATGTCCAACCGGATCTGTCCCAAAGGGGCACCTGGGAGCCCCTTCTCCCGTTCTCATCGTTGAGAACATTTTGTCTATCGTGTTGAGAGACCAGCTGACCAGGTCCATTTTTAATAATTTCCAGTTTCCTGAAACAATGTAGAAGCGTTGTGTACCCAAAGACAGACAAATAGCCTTGAGGATAAGATAGGAAGGAGAGGAGGGAAAAAGTGTCTGTACTCTCCAAGAGCCGGAAGAAGAAGGTTCAGTAATATTTAACATTTAGATCAGCTAAAATGATGTGAAACACATACATGCTGGTTTTTTGATTATTTTAGGCTGTTTCTATTTTAAATGTAGCAAAAGTGGGCTAAATGTAAGTAAGACATCAAAAACTGTCAATTTACACTTGGTGTCCCACATTCGTCCACCTCCTTCATGGACATGGATGCCAGGCTGGCTGTGTCTTTGTGAGGGCAGCTAAATCTGGCAGAAATGGGTGCAGATGAGGAAGTGGCATCATGAAGTCAGCTAGGTTGCATCATGGGTTGCATAGATCTGTGTAAATTGATCAAACATATAAAATGGTGGTCCTTAAACACCAGGATGGAACACAATTTGACTGCTGTGGTCTAGAGAGGTTGAAGCAAGTCACCTACTGCAGAAGCTTCATGTTCTGGAACATTGCTTTTACTTTAATTAATGATGATGCATTTTCATCTGTCACCGAGTTGTGTTGCACATAACCAGGACTAATGGTGTCTGTGATTCTCATGCATGTTACTTTCCTGGCTGGATGTGACCTGCTGACAAAGCATCCACTCAAAGACATCCATTTGTCTTTGAATGTGAATTATAAATCTAATCCTTTGTGACAACAGCATCATTTCATCTCTTAACGGTGAATGGAAAATGTGTAAACCTGCAATATTGTGTTGAAAATGGCTGCTGTAATGCAAAGGATGCATCTTCTCTTTAAATAGGAGGAGACTGAAAGGCTCAAGGAAGCTTTTATCATTTTTATAGTTGGTTATGAAAGCACACATTATACTCATTAACACATCCGTCGCTCTTTTTCTCCACAGAAAATTACAAATGTAAAACACAAAACCCCTCAATATAAGGAACTGATCCTGCATCGATCAGTTATCAACCTCCTCATTAGTTAATTGAAAGTTTACCCACAGACTGTAATTTCTTTCTAATTAAGATTCAGTTAGAGATTGTTTTTTACTGTCTTCAACCACTGCTTTATTATTCATTGATTTCCCTCTGTTCCTCCTCCTTTATCCATCACTCTTATTACATTTCTTGTTCCGCCCGTCTCTGTGCTCTGTCTGCAGTCTTAGAGGGTTACGGATCAATCATTTGTGGGGGTAAGGTGACCTTCTTCACAATGGCCGACTCAATAATCTACTGGATGGAGCACACTGGCTAATCCAAGGGCTACAATACACCTGAAAATATGGGTGTTTCAAAATGTTGTAGCAAAAATTGACACGTTCCTATTGATGAACATTAATGGAGCTCACTTCACAAAGCCCTGCTGTACTCAGAATTAAACAACTACTTTATCAAGAAATAAAACTAGATTCAGAAATATTGAAACCAAAATGAAACTAGTACCTAGTGGCTGGCTGCAGTTTAAGCGTCAAGCCCCGCCCCTCCATCTGAGACAATCCATAGATTCATTTAGTTTGTTCCTTGCTGCTGTAGGCCCAATATTCATTTTCTTTATATCTGTAGTCATAATCACCCTTTTGATTCTTAATAAACACTATGCACAGATGGCTAAACAAATTATGAAAGCTTCAGTAATGAACAACAAATAACAAAAATCATGCATTCATATTTCATTCATGTCTGGTTTTGACAAACAGCTTCTGGAGGCTGACAGAGTCCCACCGCTGTGTCTCAAAGCAGCATCGATGTGTTTCTTATATCAAAGATAAAATAAAACACTTGTGAGATTTCTCATTCTTCGAATACATTCCTAAATGTCAAGCAAGAAAAAGGGTTCCTCCGTAAGGGGGTCTCTCCCACAGAGTGAAAAATACAGCCTCCCAACACTGAGGTGGCTTGTTTTAGCTGCAGGCTTTTCTTAAAAGCATTAGGTTTCAACACATTTTAAAATATCTACTTAGTGGTTAGACAGAGTGCAAAAAGGATTTTCAGTCACGAGAAACGTGTGTTTTTACAGGCTTGGAAATTCTTTTTGAAGAGCCCTAATAATAATGTTAGGGTCAGATGCTACATACCTGAGAAGACTTCAAGTCTCGAGTCAAGTTCATTTTGATTTCTAAACAAGTCATTTGACCAAATTTATAATTTATTTAAGAATAATAATACATGAATGTTGATGTTGATGACTTAGGTCTTTGCATGAAATAAGCTAGTTAAATGTTGTCACTTCTCATCCTGAGCTTTATAGAGGACTGAATTTCCTCCTAGAAACATCACCTCCAGTGATGAAGCCATCCTGGTGTGTGCTCATGCGCTCCAGCATCATAACCAGTTTGTACAGTGAGATAATAAAATATCCGTATTGTGTTTAGCTCTCAGGTGGCCGAGAATTTGATTTAATTTTCAGTGCATTAAGCTCCATGGGGGTCTTAGCTTCGTCAGCAAAACACACAGCTCTGACCTCCACGACAAACTCCATCATTCTGCTCATAAATATTTCAGTTTATTCAGAGAAAATCTACAACTCCTACATGTTGTCAGGGAAAATGTCACAACGTGATCGTTTGATAGCCTCTGCGGACGTCTCAGCTTTATTGGGTGAACATTTCAGTGCTCTTTTTCTGCATCACACCAAACTATTCATCACATGATCAAGGTATTGTCAGTTCTAATGTAGCTGCCTCTGTGTTTTTCACTGCTCTCATTCTGTGGCAGCGAAGGGTTCTGATTGGCCCATGGCTTCAGGGCAGAGTAAATTATTAAGGCCGGCTCTTTATTTGGCCATAAATGCTCCCTCACTCCCTCTCTCTCTTACCATCTCTCAGTCCCTGGTGTTTTATTCTTCCTCTCATCCTTTAATATTCTACCCATTTACAGCCTGAACAGGCAAGGAAGGCCAGGAAAAAATAACAGACAAGGAAAATAACCAAGAGACAAACGGTGTTTGAGTCAGTGGATGGAAATCACAGAGGAACTGGAAAGAGAGCTTTTGGAGACTGATAGAATGAAAGTTTGCATGCTCGCTTCTCTGATGTGAGTTCATCAGCTCCTACACCATGTGGGCTGTGTATGCATCTGCTTCAATCCTAAATCAAAGAGGCCGCTGTCCTAAATGGTTAAATAGCAGAAAAACACACAGACCTGTATGAAGAGTTGTTTTTATTCCCTTCAATAATTCAGGAAGTGTATCATCTCCTGTTGTGGGCCGCTGCAAATGTAATGTCTCAGCAATTTTACTGTGTATACATGCCAGTGTACACAATCTCAGCATAAACTCATGTAGTTCGCATTATAATCTGTGAAATTCTCACAGCAGAGAGTAAAAATCACTATTAGAGGATAGCTTTTAACTCCAACAAGCAGGAACTTTTCCAAAGCTTATTCATCACTAGCCTATAAAACAAAATTATTGTGTGATAGGGTTGATCTCAGAATGAACTGAGATAGATCAGAGAGTTTGGATGTGGTGTGTTGGTGAGATCCAATTGCAGAAGTACGAACGCTGGGAGTGTAATCTAGGAACACTGGTTCATTTCTCAAAGGGAAACAGAAAGGAACAGGTGTTACAAATATACTGGACAGATGAGTTGAAGGTTGATGAGCGATGAAGCTCTGGACTCTTCACATGAATCAGGTAAAACGATGAGAGGCTGGACGTCATGCCCACCAGGTGACAGAATGTCTCCCAGAACAGGGCGGAGCATTGTGGACCCCAATCGGACTTCACGTTGGCAGGGAATCCATTTAGGTGCACTATGTGCTTGAGGAGGAGCTTCACAGCGCATTTAGCTGTAGGGAGACTGGGGAGGTCTACCAGGTATACTGCTTTTTGAGAAATGGTCTGTGATAGAATGGTGTCAGGTTCGTCCACGGTAGGTAGTCCGGTGATAAAATCCATCCCCACATGAGACCAAGGGTACTTCAGGAGTGAACATAGGACCCCTGAGCAAGGCTTGTTGGAGGTTTTGGAGCAAACGTAGACCTCACAGTCTGCAGCAAACTCCTTGACATCTCGTGCCATGGAGGGTCACCAGAGGGTACGTTGGAGGGGCCTGAGGGTAAGAGCAAATGCTGGATGGCCTGATAGAGGTGAGTCCAGATGAGTACCTCCTAGAGCAGCTAGATGGGACAAAGAGGTGGTTGGTTGAAGTTTCTGCCAACGCTGGGTCAGTAGGGCGTGTGGCCCAGATGACGTCCTCTAGCGGCCAGTGTATGAAAGCCAGGAAGTGGTGAACAGGCAGAATGGGACCAGGCTCTGGAGAAGGGACAAATTGGGTGAACTGACGGGAGAGGGCATCAGCCTTATCGTTTTTGGAGTTGGGTCAGTAGACGAGGTGGAGATTGAATGCCTCAAAGAAAAGAGCCCAGTGCGTTTGGTGAGGATTAAGTTGTTTGGCTGACTGAATGTGGATGAGGTTTTGGTGGTCTGTCCAGATGGTGAACAAACCAATAGCTCCCAGAGCCATTGTCGCCACTCCTCTAGAGACCACTTGATGGCCTGCAGCAGCTTGCGGTCACCTACTCCATATTTCCGTTGGGTTGAATTGTCGAGAAAAGCTCAGGTGGAGTTTCTGGTCAGGACCCCATTGTGAGAGGATGGTGCTGGCACCCACATCTAAGGCATCGACTTCCATCATAAAGGGCTTAGAAGGGTCTGGATGGAGGAGAATGGGAGCTGTGGTGAACCTATGGATAACGTCCCGAATGGCTTGTGTGGCTTCAGGCATGAGATGAAAAGGACAGTTGGTTGGAAGGTTTAGTGAGGGAGGTCAATGGGTCGACAATGGAGCCCGCCATTATTTTTCTTAACAAAGAAGAAACTGGCTGGCAATGTCTATGGCCGGATGAACTACTGCTAGAGAACTTACGAGACTTACTCATCCATAGCTTTGGTCTTGGCCGGGGAAAGAGACAAGAGATGGCCATGCAGAGGAACAGTTCCTGGTAAGAGTTTGATCTCCATATCATAGGGGTGAGGTGGAGGGAGAGTAGCGGCCCACCATTTATCAAAAACCTAGCTGAGGTTGTGTGGGCTGGAATGGCGTCCAGACTGGGAGACACTAGATCCTGTGTTTCAGCTGGAGGGATGTTGGTGGTGAAACAATGGGGACCCCAGTTTAAGAGTCGACCAGTGGACCAGGATATATGGGAATTGTGAAGGTGGAACCACAAGTGGCTGTCTCGTTGACTTTAGCACCATTGCTGCCAGCCGTTGCAGCAAATTAACTCTTGCGTCCGGTTGTCACCTGTGATGTTCAAATAATCAAAAAATAATTAAATGAAAATGTAAATTATTCATGGGTGTTTATATGTGGCAATGACAGAGGAAAATCTGGTCTTATCTCTGTAGAGTTTTGAACAGCTCTAAGTGTAATCTGAATGCATAATTTAGATAAACAGACTGTTGATCTGAACGTCACTTGGTTTCATTCCTGGAAAGCAAACTGATTTAATAAAGTTCATCTAATCGTACATCAGCTCATAACCTGCTGTTTCACCTGCAGCAACATGATTTAACATCATATTTGCACAGAAACACCAATGAAGGTCAAACGTTCAGCTCCCATTAATCCCAATGTGTTGCCATAGGGCCAGGTTTGAAAAAACAAGGAGTTTTAATGGTCTAAACGAGACACAACAGCAAGTGATTGTCTGATACTGCTTTCCCTCTCCTCATCATTATGACCATTGTTATCATTCTTTTCCACCTCCTCTTGTTCTGGAGCTGATAAACAGATGCACCGCTCAACAAATGTGGTTACATTTTACAGTTTTCATGTTTCCATCTCTGCTTTTCAGCTCTCTCCATCCTCTCAGACAATTGAGGGGAACCAGAGCTGGCAAACCAGACCATGACCATTATGTTGTGATTGCACATGTGTGTGTGCGCGCGTGCATGCCTGTGTGAGAGGGAGTGCATGTGTGTGAGAGCGTGCATAAGTGTGTTTGTGTACCCAGGTGATGTGCTTTAAGGCAAAAAGGAAAATGCTATTTTCTCCTCTTGTTAAAAAAGAAGGCACGAATCAAAGTGATCGGACAGTTTGGGTCACACTTGGGTAGCCCAAAGCCTAGGAGTGTGTACATTTATATGAGAATTCTCCTACACACACACACACACACACACACACACACACACACACACACACACACACACACACACACACACACACACACACACACACACACACACATTATTTTACTCTCTTGTGTTTGTGTTAATAAAACATGGCAGTAAAAGGGTATCAAAGTGAGGCTTATCATTAGCAGAGGGAGGCTTCTCCTCCGATACAAGATCAAATAAAGAGCTTGTGATTGTGTGTGTGTGCGTGTGAGTGTGTGTGTGTGCGTGCGTGCGTGCGTGTGTGTGTATGTGTGTGTGTGTGTGTGTGTATGTGTGTGTGTGTGTGTGTGTGTGTGAGTTACAATTGTGGAATATGTGGGTGTTTTGTGAATCAGCGTCTGATTATTCATGTATTTCGATGACATTTTTCCTACACTCCTTTCCCAGATTCTTTTTACTCCCACTCCACAACTCGCCTGTTCAAGCTGGCTTTTTGTACTGTCATTTTTAATTATTTTTTTAAGCGCTTCATGATTTCTATCTTGAGAGGCGCTATATTAAAGGTAGTTTTCTTTCTTTCTTTCTTTCTTTCTTTCTTTCTTTCTTTCTTTCTTTCTTTCTTTCTTTCTTTCTTTCATCTGCATTCAAGAACTTCTGCACACATGAGACACACTTAATTAATACCGATCCGATCCCTGAACGGGGAGGCTATAGCGAAGAACGGCTAATGTAATGGAGAAATGATGTCAGTAAACAGAGACCAGAGGATGTTACAGGAAATGAGTGAAAAACGAATCATAATGAAAAGGAGCTGTTAAACTAGTGTACAGACGTCTCTGCTGAACGATGGCCTAAAGCCACAACGACCCACCCCCCCACCCCCCCACCCCCCCAGGATTGTTGCTTATGTTCTGTCTGATAGCACAAATAAGGAATGACAAAAAATAAACAGAGAACTTCAGAAGGAATCATCTAATGTTGCTGGTGGCCTTTTCTCTTTATCTGGTGTGTTTGTTCCTCTGTGGGGAAAATGGGACAGCATGGTCCGTTTGGGGCTAAAACACTCAACACATAAACAAAGCTGTGATGGGGTTGATGATGCAAAAAGGAGAGACAAGATGAAGGTAGTGTGAGTTTTATTTCATTTAGACAGACACACAGGCACACTTGTGAGGACACCCTTTGGCACAACACATTGACTCTCGTTAACTCTGACTTTAACAGGGAATGTCATCAATTTTCCACACCAGTGACTGTTTACAGATGGAGAAGATTACTCATTTTTGTTAGGCAACAGGAAATGTTGACACTAAAGCGGCAGAAGAAAATGTTAGATGGAGCCCTCCATGTGATAACTGTATGTGTCAATTGTTCTGTTCAGTTAGCTCAAAAAACAGATTTTTTTTTGGCAAATCGTCATGCAAAGAAAACAGATGTTTGTGTTTTATCCCAGTTTTTACACTCCAGCATGAGCACAGTAGTGGAACCAAATCTTGAGTAAACACTTCTCGTTATATTTGTCTGTTTACAGTTCAGACCAAGCAAGATCAAGTATTGGAAAATATTTACAAGTTAATAAATTTCTCCATGACTTTAATTAGAACAGAGATCGAGTTACTCAACACTGCTTGTATCATTGGGCACTGCAACAGTTAAACAAATTGTATAAAGTAATCATTGGGTGCACATCTGCAGCTGATTAACTTTTGAAATCAATCCCCTTCGTGATGGCTGTGACAGCTGATCGACCATAGAAAACAAAAATGGCCACAACTCAGTCAATTTTACAAAAACTGAGCTATAATAATAATAATGCGTTGAACTTATATAGCGCTTTTCTAGACCCCCAAAGACGCTTTCACACACTCTCACGTTCACACACTGCTAGTGATGGTAAGCTACTTGTAGCCACAGCCGCCCTGGGGAGGTCTGACAGAGGCGAGGCTGCCATTTGGCGCCGTCGGCCCCTCTGACCACCACTAACACAGGCAAGTTGGGTGAAGTGTCTTGCCCAAGGACACAACAGCAGGATACCCCTGGCGGGAGCTGGAATCGAACCCGTGACCCTCCGATCATGAGGCAACCCGCTCTACCACCTGAGCTACTGCTGCCCTATAAATTGTGAGTCATTCACATGAATGCATTGGGTGCTAACAGATCAAGTGACATCTTATAGAATTGCATAAGATATGCAAATAAATATTTTTCTGATTTTACCACAACAGCTAGACCTTCTTCATTTACTGACATGATATAAACAGCAGGTGCAGGTAATGCTTTGAACTTTTTTCTGTATATTCAATTCAATTCAATTCAAGTTTATTTATAAAGCGCCAAATCACGACAAGAGTCGTCTCAAGGCACTTCACATAATAAACATTCCAATTCACAGTTCATTAAGCCAATCAGAAATAATGTTTCCTATATAAGGAACCCAGCAAATTGCATCAAGTCACTGACAGAAAAATACTGGTAAATCAGTCGTTTTAAGTATTTTGGTGTAATTTCCAGACCTAAGTAAAGGTTTCATCGATTATAAGACTAAATTGTGTAGATTTTGTTCAATCTGAGCCTTGCTGATTTTACAAAATACCCAAGTCTTTATTGACTGTGTTTATTCTCTAGCACTCTTGTCTTTGATGAGGAATAACAAACGCTGCGCCAGAAACGTGTTATTGGTGGAGGTTGTTAGACAAATGTGAGAGAACCACTTGATCAATTTGTTTTTTAAATATCCACACTATATTTACAGTTATCTCATGTTAGTACGTTGTTAAGAGGAATTAAAAAATGTTTTAGACTCATTTGTTTTCCAATTTGCTATAGCAGCTTTAAAGCTATAAAAGATAATTATCCATATCATTATCTCGATAAAAGGATAATTAGTAGTTTTTGGGAACAACATGCTTCTCTTTAGCTCTACGTTTGAATAACTATGTTGGTTTGGTTAAAATTATGGCAGGTTCCGGTTCAAAGCTGAACCTGAAGACTGAAAAGTGAAACTGAGACAGAGGTGCTCTGAGTTCTAATTTTCCCGTCTTTGAGAATTTGAAGCAGAACACCTTCATATATCAAAAATCCATTTGCATTTGTTTAAGATTGCAAAGATTCTGTGTGTTTTTTCATTTTGCATACACTTTAATCCACAGCACACATGGAGAGAGCCACCTAATGCCACACAGGAAAGCTACAGCTGGGATTTGAACTTTGATGCTACAGTTTTATAATAAAGTTCTTAAGTATCGGGAGCTAAGGTTAGTAGTCAACAACTTTAAATTTACCTCTGTCAAATGTTTTGTGTGTGTGTGTGTGTGTGTGTGTGTGTGTGTGTGTGTGTGTGTGTGTGTGTGTGTGTGTATGCATGCGTGTGTGTGTGTGTGTGTGCATGTGTGTGTAGCTAGCATGGCTCAGTGCTGAGAGGTAATTATTAGCTTGGCCAGTCTGGGCCTCCTTTGAGTCTCAAGGACGGACTTACCCATTGCCACGGTACCAAACTACACAACGATGACACAAACATGTGAATGTGTGCATTTCTGAAAGTGCACTGGAATCTGTGACTTGATTGTATGCACACAGAATATGTGGAGGGTACTTTTTTTTGTTATGTTCAGAGCTGTGAGTGTGTGTTTTCTTGCAGCATCAAGCCTGCAGGTCTACACTTCAGGGAGTGAGTGCTACAACTGCACGCACGCACACACACACACACACACACACACACACACACACACACACACACACACACACATACACACACACACACACACACACACGCACACACGCACGCACGCACGCACACACACACACACACACACACAATTCTCCTGTGTGTTGCAGTGTAATAGCAGGGATGATAGGGAGGAAATTAAGGTTAGGAAGGAGGGCTAAGGAGAACAGAAGAATGTGGAAGGCAAACATAAAAGAAAGATGGAGGAAAGACAAAAGGGGAAAAGAGAGAGTTGAGGTATAAAGAAAGCTGAGCATCAGTCATGAGAGATGATCATCACAGCCAGACCTGACAGAAAGTGTTTCACTTTCTGGCCCTATAAAATCTTTTACGACAGCTTTCCCCAGATGATGGTGAACTAGTTTTTATTTGGCTCGGCGTGTGTTTGAGTGTGTGCAGCCAAATGTGGTGGTGTAGTGGTTGTGATGGTCAGCATATAAAGTGTGCATGCATGCTGCCATATGCAGATGCACATAAGTGGGAAATGTTGATGTAATAAAGATCATGTGGCTTATCACAGTGAATCCATTTGCACGCATGTGTGTGTGTGTGTGTGTGTGTGTGTGTGTGTGTGTGTGTGTGCGCGCGTGTGCGCGCGTGTGCGTGTGCGTGCGTGCGTGTGTGTGTGTGTGTGTGTGTGTGTGTGTGTGTGTGTGTGTGTGTGTGTGTGTGTGTGTGTGTGCGTGTGTGTGTCCAGAGTGCTGCAGAGCCATAAAGTTTCTCCAAAGACCTTTTGAGTGATGGTCTTGGACTACAGCAGCCAGGAGACTAATAACACAGGCGGCTCAAAGACGGCTCCTGCCAACTGGCCAATGATTAGATCCAACTGAAGGGGACTGGAGCTGAATGAGCCGTCATTCAACTGCTTCATTCCTCCTTGGAGCCAAATTCCCACACTACCCCAGTATGATGTAATTTCTATCAGTGAGCCGCCGAATCACCTTGGTGTGCCATGTGCTTCAACTCTGACATCTTTTACTTGTCTGAGTCTGGGTCACCGTAAAAGCAGTCTTAGCAGGGAAACCAAGCCGTCCTCTTACAAACCAGTTCCTCTGGTGGGATCCCAAGGTCATAGCAATGTGGGCAGCAGCAACTCTATTCTGAGTCTGAGCTGAGCTGAGATCCTTCTTTGAAGTTGAGCTACTCTCAGGGGTGTCAAACTCCAGTTCTCGAGGGCTTGTGTCCTGTATATAGTTGTTGTTTCCCTGTTCCAACGCAGTTAATTCACCTGTGCAGCAGCTTATCAAGCTCTCCAAAAGCCTGTTAATCACCTGCTGATTGAATCAGGTGTGTTGAAACAGGGAAAACACTATAACATGTGGGATAGCTGCACTCGAGGACCGTATTGACACCTGTGCTGTACAGGAAGCTGTTCTTCCAACCACAAGGAAGTGGCAAAAATTGCAGTTCCACCCTCATCTGCTAGAGGTTGGCACCAGAAGTGAGCAAATCCATATTGAAAATGTTAATTTTACAACAGAAGTATATGCTTACAGCCTGGTTCAAAAAAACATCTAGGTTTAATAGATCTAGTTTACATTTATGACAACTCTGGGGGAAACTTGAGTGGGTTCCCAGCTTCTCTTGTCTCCTGCCCAGGAACAGCAGGGCTCTGATGCGAGGCTGTAGTCATGCTGGTCCCTTGTGCATCTCTGAGGGAGACCACAGAAACACCGCAGTTCTTTTAGTTGACACTGCTTTACTTTTGAGTCGTTCAACTGCATTTTTCTCACTAATAGTTTGCGGGTCGAATGAGGGTAAATTCTATGTGTTTACCATAGCATCGCTTGGTCATACGGCTCCTGGTTCTTTGTAGACACAGAGCCGGGAGCCAAGTCGATGCTCCAAGAGCCGGGACCATCGACAACGGCGGACTCATGGATCTTTGATTGCAGTGGACCAGCAAAGCCTGATATCCTCAGTCAGCTTACCTAGTTATGATTTTGTTACTAAGCAGGCTGGAGATGCCTTCACTTTGGAGTCATTCTACCATATCTCTCTTGCTAAAAACGTCCGAAAATCTTTGTTAGCTTCAGATTATCACGTAGCTAATGTCCTGCTGGTTAGGATTAGGGTCATAGGGTTAGGGTTAGGGTTAGGGTCATAAAATATTGGGTCCATCATAAAATATTGGGTCATAAAATATTTGAACAGAACCATGGACAAAGGGCAGCCCTGCCAAACAGATACAGGTCTGACTTACTGGCTATACAGATGAGACTCCTTTAGAACAGGAGCCCATAACAAAAGGTCATTCGCACCCCACTCCTTCACACGGTGCTTCCAAATCCACAAAATGTATGTGGACTAGCAGGGCAACCCTCCACCTTCTTCTAGCAAAGGCAAAGAGCAGAGCCAGAGTTGTACATTTTCTGTGCGTTTTACAGCAGTAAGACCTTTTTAAGAGAACTACTTGATACAAGAGACCTTAAAGTCAACAACATATAAAAGAAATGTAGAATCAATTCTCTTTTCCCAGAACTAATGCTCGGAAATGAGAATGGATTGATGGTGATGCAAAATTGATACTCAGACAAGAGAAAAGTCATTAAATCCATATGCCTGGCAAATAAACAAATTAATAATTTAGTTCCTCAGACCAGCAACGAGAGACTTACAACCAAAGTGCAGAGCTGAATCATTTTAGAGTGAGGTAACATTACCACATCAAATGATATAACAATAATAATAATAATTCAAAAATACTTCATTAATCCCAGAGGGAAATTCAATTAGAATAAGAATAATATTGCACATTTGTTTAGCACTTTTAAGTCTACTTTTTTCTAACTCAGGGACTCTAAAGTCCAACAATCATTCACACAATGATGATGATGAACTACAATGTAGCCACAGCTGGGTCACACTGATAGGGAAGAGGCTGCTACACAATCCGGGCCACCGGTCTTTCTGGCCACCACTGGCAAGCAAGGAGGGTGATGTGTCTTGCCCAAAAACATGAGAACTGACATGGATGGAGCCTGAAACCAGCAACCCAATGATTACAGGGCGAACTCTTACCAGAGACACTCTTAACCTACTGATCGTCTTAAAAGAGGAAATAAAGTGAAGGAACTTGCAGAAATCCCTCGTGTTATATTTAGCTTGTTTATATTTAAAAAGCATTAAGGCTTTTTCATTTTAGTAGAAAAATTTTATTGCTAAGTTTTATTACCTTGGAATTCACCAGAGGAGCTGGCTCAAATGGCTGGGTAGAGCAAAGTCTTGGCCTCTGTTTAGGCTGTTGCCCATGTGGATGGATGGATGGATGGATGGATGGATGGATAAAAGTTCAAAATTGTTTTAAAAACCAGGATGTGTCAAAGTCAAACATTCAAGATTTATTGGGCTGTTTGTCTTTTCATCCATCCTGACTGTGTGTGTGTGTGTGTGTGTGTGCGTGCGTGCGTGTGTGTGTGTGTGTGTGTGTGTGTGTGTGTGTGTGTGTGTGTGTGTGTGTGTGTGTGTGTGTGTGTAAACATGTGGTTAATGAC
The DNA here is from genome assembly GCF_043380555.1 of Nothobranchius furzeri. NCBI lineage: Eukaryota > Metazoa > Chordata > Actinopteri > Cyprinodontiformes > Nothobranchiidae > Nothobranchius > Nothobranchius furzeri. The sequence continues at coordinate 79,380,542 of NC_091747.1, read as the reverse complement.
TTTGCAGTATTGATCATTTGAAACAGCAGGGTTGTTTAAATCAGAACATCCTGAAACTGAAGACCGGGCGTGTCTCAGAGTCCTGCAAACAGCAGTGAAAGTGAAGCTGACCTCAAACTGCTCTTTCAGTCTGTAGGACCTGAGTCTGCAGGATCTCATGCAGGCCTGGATGCTGGTCTGTGGGGCCAGTTTATGAGTAACACATCTGCCATCAGTGTATGTCTAAATCTGACCTCGGCTGCTTGACTTATTGATGTTTGCTGGCGTGGGGCTCCTGAAACAGTGCTCCCGTCCTGCTGGTGGGACTCAGTCAAGATTAGAACACACAGCAGCACCACGGTTACACCCTTAGGTTAATCAAGGGGAGGACTGTGGAAGGTGGGTAGGGGTTATGGTCTGGTTGGCTGGTTTGTGGAGTTCCCCCAGGTGTCTGAATAGGATGGCTCCCACAGGACTCACTCATCACATTATTTCCTATGAATAGCTGCTGCATTGCAGATGGTAGAAAGACATTGAAGTGTGAAAAACGAGGAGGAAGTGTAGTATTGGATGGTGAGAGTAATGGATGTGGTACAAGAGCTGAATGAGATGGTGTGAAAGCTGTGAGTGTACATATTTGATGGTGTGAGGATGTGCCTTACTGATGAATTAAAGCTGGCTGTTTTCTCAATGTTTCAAGACAGAGAGGAAGGCTTTGAAAGGAGCCTGAGAACCACACTTCACAGGAGTGAAGATAATAAAATTAGTGCATCCTTCTGTTCATTACATTGCAGAGTTTTTAATAAACATGAAAGGATTTCCGTTGTCTCGCAAATCATTTTTTATCATGGTATATACTTGCTGGCCACTTGATTAGGTATTTGTGTTAATAAACAATTAAAAAGGTGTAACTAATCAGCCAACTGCATTTACTGCAGTTCAGGCATTCAGATGCAAAGACGGCTTGCTGAAGTTCAAACCAAGCATTTGAGGAAGAAAGGGAATTTAACCTCTGGTACACTGTTGATGCAAATTCACATCAAATCATTTCTGGCCTTAAAGTGACTGTGTGTTTTCCCTCCCTCCTCCGGTCCAACAGACGGTCATCGTCATATGTTACCAAGCCCCCAATATTCATCAACAACTGGGCATCGTTTAAATCCTTTTCAACAACATTTTGATGAATATTCCTAGAGATTAACAGTAAAAACTACACATTGGCTCTTTCAAGCCATCAAATGGATTATTAAGATTAGTACCTTCATCACCAATCTGCCCTCTGGTGGAGAAACTAAAGGTTGTAAGAGTCAATTTTATTTTTTTATTACTGTTATTTAATCACCTAACTAAAGAAAATGGATTATTATATAGTTGTGTTATTAACACTAGCCAATAAATATATCAGTTTCACAATCCAGATTTATTACTGACTTTTATTTAGTTGTGAGGCTTTAAAGGAGGGAGCCCAGCCGGCACAACTCGAAGAGGAAACGTGGGTCCCCCTTCCCATGGGCCCACCACTTGTGGGAGGGGCCAAAGGGGTCCGGTGCAACGTGTGATGGGTGGTGGCCGAAGGCAGGGACCTTGGAGGTCTGATCCTCAGCTACAGAAGCTGGGTCTCAGTACGTCGGATGTCATCTCTCTGGTGGGGAAGGAGCCTGAGTTGGTGTGCGAGGATGAGAGGTTCCGACTAGATATAGTCAGACTCACCTTGATGCATGGCTCTGGAACCAGTTTTTTTAGAGGGGCTGGACGCTCTACCAATCTGGAGTTGCCCCCACTGAGAGGCGCCAAGCAGGGGTGGGCAGACTAGTTGCCCGCCATTTCGGTGCCTGTACGTTGGGGTTTACCCCGGTGAACAAGAGGGTAGAAGACCTTGACTGAGGTTTGTGCTTATACACCAAAGTTCAGTTCAGACTACCCAACCTTTTTGGAGTCCTTGGAGGAGGTCCTGGACAGCCCTCCTTCCCGTTACTCCTTCGTTCTGCTGGGGGACTTTTAACACTCACGTGGGCAATGACAGTGAAACCTGGAGAGGTGTGGTTGCGAGGAATGGCCCTCCTGATCAGAATTTGAGCTGCGTTTTGTTATTGGAGTTCTGTGCTCATCGTGGATTGTCCAAAATGAACACCATGTTCAATCATATGTTTTCTTGGCACCAGGATACCTTAGGCCACAGCTCAATGATCAACTTTGTTGTCATCTCATCTGATCTGCGACCGCATGTGTTGGACACTCGGGTGAGGAGGAGCTGTCAACTGACCGTACCTGGTGGCAAGTTGGTTTTGATGGAGGGGAAGGATGCCAGTCAGATCTGGCAGGCCCAAACATATTCTGCTAGGAACGTCTGACAAAGTCTTCTGTCAGAAGACGTTTCAATTCCCACCTCTGACAGAACTTCCAAAATGTTTCGGGGGAGGCAGGGGACATTGGGTCTGAGTGGACCATGTTGTGTGCTTCCATTGTCGAGGCGACCAACTGGAGTTGTGGCCACAGGGTCGTCGGTGCCTGTTGTGGTGGCAATGTCCGAACTTGCTGGAAGACATCAATGGTTAGGGATGCCGTCAAGCTGATGAAAGAGTCCTATTGGGTCTTTTTGGCCTGTGGGACTCCAGAGGCAGCTAATGGGACCATGGAGCACGCCATCTGTACGGCTTCAAGGAGATTTTGGTCCACCATCTGGCACCTCAGGAAGGGAAAGCAGTGCACTACAAACGTTGTTTATAGTGGGGATGGTGTGTTGGTGCCCCTCGACTCGGGACGTTGTGGATCGGTAGGTGCAGTACTTCGAAGATCTCCTCAATCCCACCTGCACATCTTCCAGTGAGAAAGCAGAGTCCGGGGACTTTGGGTTGGGCTCTCCAATCTCTGGTGCTGAGGTCTATTACGGCTACCATCCTGGCCATTGGGATGCAGGAGCCAGGATCACCCAGCCCTGGTGATCAGCCCGACACCGCCCCTCCTCCTCCTCCTCTCTTCCAGGCTGCTGAGGAGCACAGCTGAGCGGAATCCTTCTGGTGACCCACACCTGGGATAAAAAGCAGTCTGGGAGGCAGCAATGCAGGGGTTCTGCTGTCCTCCAGGCCTCATTTTGTTTTCAACCCCTTCGTTTGTGATGAGTTTTAACTTTTAAAGTTTTAACTCTGAGTTGAGGAGTTTAAAGGGAAAAACTCTGAGTGATCCATAGGGATCTTTGGTTGATGTCAGCTTAGTTGACTCTGTTTTAAGGTTAACTCTGCTTTAGTTTTTAGACTTTCATCAACGTCATTGTTTTTAAAACAACTTCAGTTTAGGTAAAACTTTTAGTAAAGTTTTAACCAGGTGTTTTATATAGTTGATAAGTTGTCTTTTAACTGTTAACCTTATAGTGAATTTTTCGTTTTTCGTTATTTTAATAATGCTCGCCATCTGTTTGCACTTGTTTTTAGAACCTTTTATTACAATTAAACCCATTTTAACTCCACTGTCGCATTTCTTATGTTACCCCCTCCTTCACATTTTAACACCTCCTGTCGGGGACGTAACAAGGTTTCTGAGGTGGTCAAAAGCTCATTGGTGGCAAGGCTCCAGGGGTGGACGATATCTACCCAGAGTTACTTAAGGCTCTGGATGTTTTAGGGTTGTGCTGGCTGATGTGGTTCTGCAATATCGCGTGGGCATCGGAGGCCGTTCCACTGGATTGGCAGACCGGGGTCGTGTTCCCCCGATTTAAAAGGGTAACCGCAGGATGTGTTCCAACTAGAGGTGGATCACACTTTTGAGCCTCCCTAGTAAAGTCTATTCTGTGGTTCTGGAGAGGAGGGTCCAGCGGATTATTACACCTCGGATTCAGGAGGAGCAATGTGGTTTTCGTCCTGGGCGTGGAACACTGGACATACCTTTAGGAGAGTCCAGGAGGGTGCGTGGGAGTTTGCCCAACCAATCTACATACCGTAAATCCTCTAATATTAGCCTGTATTTAATTAACTGCCGGGTATCACATTTTGGCCGGTGTCGGAGTCGGCAGAGGTGAATAATGGCCGGTTTTTTATTGTGGCCGGGTGGAATGTGGTAACAAGCAAGTACGCGGGGCGGTTGTGTCATCCGTCTCACTTTTGATTTGCCAGTGATAGACCGCAAGGGTAACTTTAACCATGCGGAGACGAAGAGGAGGCGAAAATTTGATATCAAGTTAAAAGAGAATGTGCTGATTATGCTGCAGAACACTCTGGGGAGCAGTAGCAGGGGTTGTATGAACTAGTCACTAGTCGACTTCACTATAGTAACTTGTTATGCCTGTCATCGAATAGTCGCTGTCACGTGATAATGACCGGCAAGATGCAGTCCACGGAAAAGACAGCAGCCTGCTGTCAGCAGGTGACAAGCTCCTGCGCGTCAGGAGGCAACGCGCTGTGCCAGAGCGTCGGTACTGACACCCGCCGTAAAACGGACATTTAACCAAATTGTGACCTTTTCCCTCTTGCAATTTAACCTTCCCCTCACCCCCATCCTAACCTTAACCAGCTTGCACATGCAAAGCTCTGATCATTGACGCGCTCCAGACATCTGCGTCCTGAGCACGGCCACAGTAACATAATTAAATCAGGTGTCGCTGTTGCCAGTCCCCACATGCCAAAGACGGTGGAAAGCTGAAACACACTGAACTGGCTTGTGTGAGCAAAATCAGCCAGAAGACAGGAGCTGGGCTGCAGGTCAAAAAACTGTGGTCAGAAACAAGGGTCCAAAAGTTCTCAGGAATGCTGAAGGAAGACCTACAATTTGCTACAAACATGAAGATTTATGACCTGTGCTCTCATGAACCGTACTGCATATAGTGTTTTGAGCTCCCATGAAGAGTGCTGCATGTAACGTTTTGTGCCCTCATGTGAATGCTGCATGAAGTAATACTGACACCAGATGTTTTATATTGAGCTAAAATGTGTATCTGGTAAATGACCTCATGACCTCACCGTCATGAGATAATGATATATGTGTCTCTTACATTGTCTAAGCTGACCCAGGAATGATATAAAAGGAGGATTCGGAGAGAGATTCGAGAGAAGTTTTGGGGCGATTCTCAGAAGACCGAGTTGGTGTAAATCAACTCTTTATTTCTTAATCATTAGAATTAATCCCTCCTTGGGGGAAGCAGTTGTTTTATATTTACTCATTTTTGTATTTTTTGATTTTGTAATAAACTTTTTGAAAAAGAAACATAATCCTGATTCTTTCAGGTTTTCTCTAAAGCTTCACGAGTGGGAGCCCTGACCATTAATTGCACAGAGATAAGCACATTAATTATGGGTTCTTGAATTATCAGGACTTACTTTACGGTTTGTGACGAATTAATATAAAGAAACCTTAAGATAAGAGGAGCTTGACTCCTCCCTCACCCGCGAGTGACGAGTTGTCTTAAGGATGATAAAACCAGAACATTAGTGGTTAATTTTGGCTCTGATTCGCAAGTTGAAAAAGTCTCTATCAGCTGGAAGGTTGGATTAATTAAAATAAATTGATAAATCTATGTTAGCCTGATCAACTAACAGGAATCATTTTATAGTTACCAACCTCCCACATAAGCTGATAGGGGCGCAATTAATCCAAATAACCCAAACAATTGCTGGAAGGATTGGCCTTTCTCCAGGCTTCGCCCTAGTATTTTAACCAAAAAATAACGGGATTGCTTAAAAAGAAGTGAGCTACTACAGAAGGAAAAATCTTGCATATTATTTCACCTTTAAAATAAAAGATATGATTCTTACTTAGGGAGTCCAAACCAGGGTCTAATACGATAATACTCACCGACACCCCCACCGAACCCTGATGGATGCACAGTCTCATAAGTTCTAACGGAACTAGGTTTTAACGGAACCGGCAAATGGGACGTGCACCTCAAAAACTAATTTAACACGCGATCGTTCATGTCTGCTCATTTCCTTTTATGTTTTCTGTCTTTTATTCTTTTATTTGTGCCTGATGCTTTTCGCTGCTGTGGATCGGGGCGCATCACCAGTTTTGTCCTCGGTGACGCACCGATCACTGATGTGGCCGGCGAGCACTCCGCAGTTTTTGCGGTCAGTAGATCTTTTAGAACTGCAGTTCAAAGGTCACTCATAAGGTGAATATATATGAAGCCAGGTAGCAGTTTTTCTTTAGGATTGAGAGGAGATGCAGGAAGATAATAAACAGGCAGGACAGAAAAATAGTCAAATAAAAACAAGTTAGTTTTTGTACCTGCTGGTTGCAACAAACAGACACCATTGAAGGTAATCAGAAGTGAGGAACAGAAAATGAAATAATTATTTTAATGTTTAGAGCAGCAGGAACTCCGAGAGGCTGCAGGCGCATCAGTGAGTTTGCGGCCGCTGCGCGGGGGAGGGGGGAGAGGGCTGAAGCAGAATCTACCGTTGTTAAAAGAAATGTGTTTAACTTTGAAAATGTGGGCGCAATTTTAATTGTCAAAAACTCCAGCGAACCATTAGTTCATTTTGCTCAAATAGAAATAGAGGCCTGCCTCTAATTCTGGTTCTCCTTCCAATAAAGGCCTGGAGCTTGATGAGCTTGAGTCAAATACAGGCCCGGGCAAGGCCGGATTAACCATATGGGCAACTGGGCAATTGCCCAGGGCCCACAAACTCTAAAGGGCCCAGGGCAGCAAGGGTACGAGCAAAATACTGTATCTGTAATCTCCCGCTTTATATTATACTAGGGTGACCATACATCCTCTTTTCCCCGGACATGTCCACTTTTCACTCTCTGTCCGGGCATCCAGGGGGGTTCTTGTATTGATGAAAATGTCCGTTTTTTCATCCAGGAGCAGGGATCGAATTATGGAAGAGCTGTATATCCTACACATCCAGGGGAGCCGGATAAAACGTTTTCTACCTAAATTACACCATTTATGGACTATTTTGAGCAGAGAGCACATATAGCGATGATTGTTGGTGTTCAGCACTCCAGGCTGCTGCGTCCAGCGCACGGTCCATTCTCAAAGTAGCGCAACCAAAATAACTATAATTAACACACGATGGTTCATGTCCACACATGTTCTCTATTTTCTGTCTTATTTGTGCCTGAAGCGCTCTGCTACTGCGGAGCTCATCACCTGTGCTGCGGTGATGTTACCTCACTGACGCAGCATCGAAACACGCTCTCCGCTTTACGGTCAGGAGATCCCTTTAATCTGCTCAGAAGTAACTGATGAGGTGAGAAAGTAAGAATCCAGGCAGCAGATTTTCTGGAGAGTTTAGAGGAGATGCAGGAAGATGAGAGACAGACAGGACAGGAAATAGTTCAAGAAAAACAAGAAAACAAAACAAAAAGTAAAATGTAGGTACATTTATCTCCACTACACGTTTTTACTTGTATAAAACAATAAGTTATACACATGTAATATTTATACATCTGATACAATTTAGATCACCTTCAACACTCAGTCACACACCCAGGGCCGTTTCAAGACATTTTGGGGGCCAAGGCAAAATGACAGCCCCCCCTTGCAGACTGACCAATGAAGAGAGGGCCTCAAGTTAAGACCATCTCCTCATTGGTCAGTCCACCCAAGGTGGGTCAAAGGTTACCTTGAGCGGGTTACGTGATATCAGGCATTCAAGTATTGAATATATTTACGGCATATTACAGTAAAATATTCGGTATGTGACCATTTTATGGTAATCCTTGGGTCGTGATGATGGGGCCCTTTAATATTCTTGCCCAGGGTACAACAAAGTGTTAATCTGGCCCTGGGCCCAGGCCTGTATTAGAGGATTTACGGTATGTTTTGTAAATTTGGAGAAAGCGATTTACCACATCCCTCAGGGGGCTGAGGGGTTCTTCTGGAGTATGGGGTACCAGGCCCTCTGATATGGGCTGTTAGGTCCCTATATGACCAATGCCAGAGCTTGGTCCACATTGCCGAAGTAAGTCGAGCTCATTTCCGGTGAGAGTTGAACTCAGGCCCTTTGTCACGGATTCTGTTCATAACTTTTATGGACAGGATTTCTAGGCATAGCCAAGGTGTCGAGGGAATCTGTTTTGGTGTCCTAAGGATTGAGTCTCTGCTTTTTGCAGATGATGTGGTCCTGTTGGCTTTATCAGAACATGATGTCCGGCTCTCATTGGAGCGGTTCGCAGCCGAGTGTGAAGCAGCTGAGATGAGAATCAGCTCCTCTAAATCCGAGACCATGGTCTTGAGTCAGAAAAGGGTAGAATGTCTTCTCCGGATCAGGGATGAGGTCCTGCCTCAAGTGGAGGGGTTTGAGCATCTTGGGGTATTGTTCACGAGTGAGGGAGAGATCGAGCGTGAGATCGACAGGTGGACTGGTGCTGCGTCTGCAGTGATGCGGTCGTTGTACCGATCTGTTGTGGTGAAGAGAGAGCTGAGCCAGAAGGCAAACTTTTCGATTTATGGGTCGATCTACGTTTCAATCCTCACCTATTGTCATGAGCTTTGGGTAATGACCGAAAGAATGAGATCGCAGAAACAATCGGCCTAAATGAGTTTTCTTCACAGGGTGGCTGGGCTCTCCCTTAGGGATAAGGTGCGAAGCTCGGTCATCCAGGGAGTAGACCTGCTGCTTCTCCACATCGAGAGGAGCCAGTTGAGGTGGCTTGGGCATCTGGTCAGGATGCCTCCCTGGTGAGGTTTTCCGGCCACGTCCAACCAGGACATGCTGGAGGGACTATATCTCACGGCTGGCCAGTGAATGCCTTAGGATTGCCTCGGAGGAGGTGGCCCATGTGGCTGGGGAAAGGGAAGTCTGGGCCTCCTTGTTTAGGCTACTGCCCCTGCGACCCGACCCCAGATAAGCGGCCGAAAATGGATGGATGGAAAGATGGATTTTGAACATTGTATGATTGTTGGTGCCAGATGCGCCAGTGGTGGTAGTTTCCATAATTGCTGTCTACTGGGATTTTCTCACACAGCTATAGGAATTACAGACAATCGCCTGAAAATGCAAAAATATGATCTGATGGTCTGATGAGTGTCGATTTCAACTGCAACATTTAAATGATTGGGTCAGAATTTGGTGTCACTAACATGAAAGCATAGGCCGTTTCTCAACATGCATAATCATTTGAACTTGTGAACTGAAGTATTTGTGAAACATGATAAACATTAGCCCAAGTACTGCTCCAATCATAAGTATGCATCATGGCAAATACTATGAAAGTTTCTGAAGTTCTTCGTCCGCCCATTATATTGAGGATGTATCAATTCACCGAACTTGGGTCGGCAAGGTATACCATAATGTGTTGCATTGTTATACCCCAGATGGAAAAAAGCAGAGTAGAAAGCTCATAACTGTAGTGTTTTTACATAAAAAATACAAATAACTAAGTCACACAATTAATATAATATTAAAAAGTTGTCTGTTACTATATTTAATTTTGTATAACATGTAAACTTTGGCTGCACAGTGGGGCAGTGGTTAGGGCTGTTGCCTTGCAGCAAGAAGGTCCATGGGTTCAGCCTGGGATCTTTCTGCATGGAGTTTGCATGTTCTCCCTGTACATGCGTGGGTTCTCTCCGGGTACTCCAGCTTCCTCCCACAGTCCAAAAACATGACTGTTGGGTTGATTGGTCTGTCTAAATTGTCCTTAGGTGAGTGTGTGTGTGCATGATTGTTTGTCCTGTGTGTCTCTGTGTTGCCTTGCGATGGACTGGCTCTCTGTCCATGGTGTACCCCGCCTGATTGCCCATTGACCGCTGGAGATAGGCACCAGCCCCCCCGCGACCCTGCGTGGACAAGCGGGTTCAGAAAATAGATGGATGGATGGATTTAATTTTGTGTAACATGTAAAATTTGGCTGCGCAGTGGTTAGGGCTGTTGCCTTGCAGCAAGAAGGTTCTGGGTTCGCTTCCTGGCCTGGGATCTTTCTGCATGGAGTTTGCATGTTCTCCCTGTGCATGCGTGGGTTCCCGGCTTCCACCCGCAGTCCAAAAACATGACTGTTAGGTTGATTGGTCTGTCTAAATTGTCCTTAGGTGTGAGTGAGTGTGTGTGTGCATGATAGTTTGTCCTGTGTGTCTCTGTGTTGCCCTGCGGTGGACTGGCTCTCTGTTCAGGGTGTACCCCGCCTGATTGCCCGTTGACCGCTGGAGATAGGCACCAGCCCCCCCCCTCCAGCCCCACCCCGTGACCCTATGTGGACAAAGCGGGTTCAGACAATGGATGGATGATTGGATGTAAAATTTGCTCTTAACTCTTGACAATACCAAAATAACTAACTGGCTAATCCACTGTCAAAATTAAAGCATCTTTGTTTTGATGAAAACAAAACTTTTTTTCTTCATTTAACAGCAGGAAATGTTAATATTTTATCTATTTTGATTAAAAGTGGATTCAATATTGTACACATGTAATGTATTAATTTGTATTTAAGGGACAAACTAGACTTTTATTTTCATTTCAGCTTGTTTTTTTTAATCCGTAGCATAAAACAGTGCATGTTGCCGTGATGTATGGTTCTGTTTCAAATGCTTTCCTCGTCCTCATACTTGGTAGAATGGACTTTCTGTTGCACTTGCCAAGAACATTACTTGATAAGAATCCAAGAACGTTCTAGCGTACTTGAGCAAGGTTTCTCCCAGTACTTTATGAGGCTTGGTCACCTGTTAGGCTAAACATAAAAGTAACTCATGAGGTTAAAATATAGGAAGCCAAACTGTAGTTTTTCATAGGATTGAGAGGAGATGCAGGGAGATTAAAGACAGGAAAATATTCAAATAAAAAGCAAAAAAATAAAACAAAGTGTTTGAAAAGGAAAATGTAGGTTTGTCCCACCACACGTTTTTCATTTTCTGAAGCAATAATTTATAAGCATGTAATATTTATATATTTTATACAACTCGGATCACCTTCAAAACTCAGTGCCATTTCAAGGCATTTTGGGGGCCACGTAAAGAATAAAGCACCCCCGGCCCCCTTGGGCTCCCCCAGAAGCCTTTGTGTAATTCATGCCCTGGGCAGATGTATTTGTATAGTGTTCTTCTTACAGAGGCAATTGGTAAATTGACTATTTTCAACCCCAAGGCACATTATAACACAAATAGTCATTAATCCATTCACACACACATTTACATGCTGGTGATGATGAGCTCCAATGAAGCCACAGCTGCCTTACACTGACGGCGCTAGGCACAGTGTTTAGCCCAAGGACACAACAGTAGAAATCTCTGACAGAATTCAATTAGCTTTTCAGGTGCATCAAAAATCTGTTTCTGCAATTAAAATACACAACGCACATTTTTTACTAAACCGATCAAAACAATAGAGTTTTGCTGGTAAATCGGTTTATAAGCACAATTTGCCTCCTTCACTCACTCCCCTCCCAGTCCTATAACTCCGCTTTATCAGGTCTCTCCTCAGTCGCGGTAACGGCACAGACGCGCGTGCAGCTTTAACGGGGAAGCGGCACGGGATCTTCCCCGCCATTTCCTCGTGCCGAGCCCTGGAATGTCGAATGGTGGCTCAGGCTCTTCCTCACGGAAGGAGTTTGATGTGAAACAAATCCTCAGGATCCGATGGAGGTGGTTCGGTCACCCCGCGGTTCCTCCGCCTCACTCCCCGCCAGTAGCTGACTACTTCAGCGCGAGGGGAACGGGAGTCAGCTCCGCGGACGGACCCTCCGTTAGCGGTAACTTCCATCCAGCCAGGGTGAGCCCAGGCGGACTGGTGGCCAGCGGCAGCGCTGGCTCGAACCTGTGTAACGGCAGCGGCAGCTACCGAAAGTTTGCTGATCCGGTGGAGAGTCGGGGCGGTCCAGGAGGAGCGGCGGTCGGAGCCACGGGGAACTCCTGTACCCGCTCCATCAGCCAGCCCGAGTGCAGAAGCTCCACCGCGGCGCTCTCCTGGGTCTCCCCGCCGTCTCGGCGTCGTTCTCGTCCATTGACGAACATGGAGCCCCCCGCCGAGGCCGCGGTGCCCCAGCTGGTGGCGGAGCCCTCGGCGCACGCCGGGATCGAGGAGGAGGTGGAGGCGGCGGGTACCGAGGACAGCAACCACCCGGAAACAGACTCCAGCTCCTGCAGGTAGGAGGAAAAAGGGTCATCATGAGTTTTCAGCTGGAAGTCACCAACCTTAGCAACACTGTTCAGACTGCTCTTGAAACTTTCTTGAAAAGTTTTAACAAGCAGATCAGCTGTGTTGCACCACTCCATCAGCATGATCTGATGCAGGCACGCGGCAAGTAAGGATAGACTGATACCTTCCATCTCCACACCCTCAAAAAGAAAGAGTAAATATGAATTTATTCAAGAGGTGAGTTATTACATCATGCGTATCTCACAGGATGCAGCACCTGAAGTGATTTCTGTTTCCTCGGGTTTGCCTGAAGCATATCTGTGCACATGTGGCCATCCAGCTGTGGTAGTGTGGGGAGACTTATTTAAAGCTTCCTTGGAGACAAATACTATAACATCTCCTGTACACGTTGAGCTGTGATTGTTTTTAACATTTGATTGTAAATTAGCAAATGTCATAAAGCAAAGGCAAAATGTGGCAGTCTGATGCATTTGAATGGCTTTAGTGTTCTTAGCAGTAAAATGATTCATGAGTCCCCAAGAGATGCTGTTTCAAGCTTTCCAAAGGGACAAAAACAGTATATTTTTAAAAGTGACATTTTATTCTAAGCCATTTTGCTGTCACTGTAATTGTTCACATTTCTGTCAGGAGAAGAAGAGATTTATGGATTTCATTGTTATGCAAGGCTTGTTGCTTCATGGTGGGTGATCATCATGAGAAATTTACATCCATCTAACACATATTCAATCCACATGAAGGAAGGAAATATTCAAGTTTCAGTGGATTTAGAGCTAGTATTGTACACAAGTGCCTGCACAGCCCTGCACGTTTGGTGGTTGCCATACCAACGCACAGACGGGTTTTGCTTCATACATGTGCTGCTATGAGCTTATTTTTAATGTTTGTGTCATTCTGCACGCGATTCATCCTTTCCCTCAGAGACCATCTGCATGCACTAAGATATTCGAGCCCGAGTGGCTGAATCCCAAATGGGATCATGGAAGGGATGCACACAGAATCCCAGAATGTCTGAAAACTCTGCTGGGCTTCCATTCATCACCTCCTCTTCCTTTCACAGTATGCACCCCCAGCACCTAATTCTGCTGTGGCTTTTTCACCTACCCACTCCCTCCTTATGTCCATTTTCGCCCACCCTCAGCTGTTCATTTGCCCTATCCTGGTTGTTCGTGTGCTAGATTATGTGTTCACACATGTATAGAATAGAGGAAGGAAAGGGAGGGAGAAACTGAATGACAGTTGGGTGTGTGTCCTTGCCTGATGTAGGGCTTTAAAGAAATCTGGCTGCATGGTGAGGCTCTCTCTCTCTCTCTCTCTCTCTCTCTCTCTCTCTCTCTCTCTCTCTCTCTCTCTCTCTCTCTCACACACTCACTCTCTCTCTCTCTCTGTCTCTTCCTGTCCATGTTGAGTGGTTGCCAGGCTCAGCTAAGGGGACTGGAAGGCAGTGTTCTCCCACTTCAAAGCCTTCCCCTCTGGCAGTATTTAGCCACACCATTCATCTACATACACACTTGTAAAGACACATGCACACAAGCTTTACACACTTGAGGGCTAGAAAGCAAGCCAAAAAGCGTCCCTCTGAGGGTTAGAGCTGAACAGGGGAGACAGGAAATGGATGGATGGAGGAAGATATGAGATGGAATAAAGTGAGAGAGTAATGAGATAAGCGGGAGATGTAAAAACAGACAGGAGATGGCTAGAGGAGACAGACGGAGTGAATATGGCTCCCAGTTGTAGCAATTCAGCATCCTACACAAAGCAATAAAACAAGCCATGTACACCATATGCACCAGTCATTTTCTGAAAATGGCTACACCGTACTTTAAGTATCAGCTACTTCTTTCTTTGCAGAGATGCACACGTCTTGTGTACTGCACAATTCTCATGGTTCTTTCATCAAAACTGGAAGTTTTCACCCATCCTTTAAGCTACAATGGCACATCTGGAAAATAATACATCTTAAAAAAATGTTCATGCCTCCTAACAACCTTCTAACAGTATAACTATAAATATTTTGCAGAGATGAAGAAAACTTGATGAAGTGGCTCTCACACATTTGTCTAAAAACCTCTGCACATGACATGTTTTGGACCAAAAGCAACTATTGAGCCATCCAGTTGTCAGTCTACCTGAACCTCCCTGGGTCCTCCACTCATTATGCAATTACATATTTATCAACAGAGCACCACTGGTGTGAGAGATTCTCTGCTCAATAACATCAGGGGAGAAACAGCCGGCTGCTACCACTTCAACTTTAGGACAAATTACCAGTCCCAAAAAACAGCATTTGAAGTCACAGACAACAAAAGACAGTGTTTAGCGCTATCTCGTTTCCTCTTGAAATGCAGGTGTCCTGTTCGGGAAGAAGTGTCTCAGGGAACATATCTGAGGGGTGAGGTGAGTGTTCCGTGACTGTGTTTGCGTTAAAAATCTACCTTGTTCTGTAGACTCTACTTCTTTTATCACTTTTACAACAAAAAGTAATGGTGTCACTTATGGTTGTCACAGTGTGAAAATGTAACCTCACGGTTATCGTGACCAAAATTACCACGGTTTTCGGTATTATTGCGGTATTTTTTTTAAACGTGTTACATTTTCAGACAACTACATAAACCCTGTATATCAGGAAAATATTGTCCTCAGTTTGTGTCTAAATTTTGCCTAAAATGTGTTATTTTGTAATTATGTTTATTTGTTTACATTTTTTCCTTTTAGTCTTTAAAATACCAATATTTGCCCATAACTTCTTATTTTTTGTCTGTTTGATGTCATCATTTTAAAAATATTAGATCAGATGATACTCAGTACTCAAGTAGCCTTCTAATCAGATACTTTTTTACCCTTACTTGAGTAATAAACCCTATATCAGGAAAATGTTGTCCTCGGTTTGTGTCCTTCCAGTGAGCTTTGCAGATGTGGGAAAATGTCATCAGGCAGTAATCGTTGTTAAATTCATAATTATTCTCGGAGAGAGACCAACTCTTATCTGCCCCTGGGAGCCCCGTAATGCATAGCGTCATTTCAACATGGCGGTGTCCGCGACACGGTTTATATGCAGGTAGCGGCGCTGCGGCTGCTTTATATAGCGACTCGTTGCTTTCTCCCTCAACCCAAATCCTCGGATCACGCATTTTAGCTAAAGCGCTAACGTTAGCTTGCCTTGCGTTGACTAGAGTTGTGGGTGATGGTCACGCAGATGTGGCATGAGATTTGAAGCGTTGCTGCCTTTCACAGACACTTTTTCTGCACGTGCTGCAAACAGGATAGCCGTCTTCTTTAAACTGTCCCTCAGCATTCTTCAGATATCCAAAACATGCCCGTACTTCCCGCTTTGTCTTCTTTGAGGGATAATAAATGTCCTGAGCACTGCCGTCTCCTCCTTTGGCCATTATTTCAGCTTTATCTTCAAGAAAGTTTTGGTTGTAAACAACTAAGTGTGCATGTGCCGCCGGCAACTTCAGCAGATGATACGGTGGCTGGTAAGGGTCACCGCAGCCACGGTAAACCCACCGAGATAATTTATTTTTAAAACAACAAGATGGTTATTATTATTGTCAACCTTTTATTGGGGTTTACCGCTACACCGGTTACCGTGACAACCCTAGTGTCACTTCCAAAGGACTACATCGTAACCAAACTTTATCACCAAACTAGTTCTTGTTGAAATCCAGAGCCAGCTCTTTGCTGGGCTGGAAGACAGCTGCTTTAGTTGGGAGCTGGATGTGATAACGATAAATGACCCGTACTTGTATAGTGCCTTTCAGAGTCAGAGATCTTTCATCCATTCACACACATTCACATGCTGATGATTATGAGCTACAGTGAAGCCACAGCTGCCCGGGCACACTCACAGAGGTGAGCCTTCTGAACACTGGCACCACCAGTCAACTCTGACCACCGCCAACAGGCAGGGAGGGTTAAGTGTCTTGCCCAAGGACACTACAGCAGAATTCTCTGTCGGGAGCCATTATCAAACCTGCAACCTTCCAATTACTGGACCACCTGCTCTACGTCCTGAGCTTCTGCTGCTCCTAATGTGGGCTCAAAAATTTCTCAGTTTAACTAATACTCTGCCTAATTTAAGCCTTCAACACAGCTTAGATGTCAATAGCAGTGTGATGACACATTTTTAGACACCTCTTTGCAGACATAATGAGACACACTCAGTGATCTGTGTTGATAAACTCTCGGCACAGTGATCTTCCGTACAAAATCAGAATACTACAAGGGGCGGATCAAACATTTACTGGAAGAGATGTCTAAAGTGACGTGGTGACGTAACTGAATTTGCTCTCTGGCTGAGGAAAATAAAACCAGTTCTAACAACAAATGCACCTATACTGAAGTGTATGACTGTTACTAACATCATTGGATGAAGGATGATTCAAATGTTGGAGCAGTGGATGGGGGTAGCAGGCAGCAGCCGGAGGATGCTGCTGGCGGCAGTAACCAAATACAAAATGTTGCCAAACAGTTGTTGAATGATTTTTGTGGGAACAGGCTTCTATACTGAACCAAATCTGCCAACGCTAGTTGGCATTCATTTATCGTTTTTGAGGCAAACTGCTCAATATATCAGCCTTACATTCTTGTTAGAAATGATTCATTTCTTATTACAATAATTAATTTCAGTAAGTGTAAGTCAAGGAAACACCAGTGATGCAGGGTGCATTTCCCCATTTTCTTATTACAATATACAGTGTTTCCCTTACATAGACGTAGCTGAAATCCCACCGCCACGCCTACAAGATCCCAAGTTTTATTGATTTTTAATTTTGTTTTTTTTTGGGGGGGGGGGGGGGGGGTTCCCGAAGAAGCAGCGAAAACTACTCTGTTGTTGCTTGTGATCACAGCCGGCAGGCAGCAAGGAGGAGGAGGTGGGGCAGGGTGGTTACAGCTAGGGATGAGCGTACGGATAAAGCATTTTTGACAAATACGAGCATGAAACGAGTAAAACTCGTAAATATCTGTAATCGTGCTGAAGGAAAATCCTCATTGGGTAACTGACTGTCTTCACGCTCTGTGATTGGCCAGTCACATTGAGCGCCCGCCCCTCCCTACACTCAAAACTCTGCGGCCGGGAGCTCAGTCTGTCCGGCCCGCGCACACACACACACACACACACACACACACACACACACACACACACACACACACACACACACGCACACACACACACACACACACACAGTAACGGATCTCTCTGTGCTTGATTCACTGTTGCTCACGTTTCTTCAGTGCTCCCTACGTTTTCTTCAGCTCGCCTCTTTTTCAGTTCAATATTTAAAGTTACTTTTTTCGTAACGTACGTGGTGCATTTGACAAGACAGAGCAGAAAACGGCTCGTGCATGCGTCAGTCACTGCCTCCGCTCCGGTTGGTTTTTATTATTTTAACTCTCCCTCTCTCACACACACACACACTTTAATCAACATTGTTTTGTTTAACTGTGTGTGTGTGGGAAAAATGCCAACAATGTTAGGAAAAAATCTGTTTAATCAAATTAAAATAAAAAAAAAGTTGTGTCTGGTTCTAGTATTTCATATTTCCTAGTTCCTACTGCATGAGTTCAGATGCATTAATTCATGCATTTAAACATTAATGTTCTGATTTTACTGAAAAACTTGTTCTGTAATACTTTTACTATTGTGATCAAAAATATTTAATCTCAATTCTAAGGCTGCTCTGTAAATAGTTTTCAAACAAACAATAGTTTATAAATAAACAACTTCTTATCAATCCATATCAATTTCAGATTTAAAATAATGTTTTGATGTAAACCACACCCACTAATTTCCAAATAATAAATAAGAGGTGCATTCATCTGTGTATCTGGTCCACATTAGTGATGTTTTCAGCACCAGAACAATGAAGCAAAGAAACTGATTCCTGAGTTTATGTTAGCAATTTTATTTATTAGGTGCATCTGACCTGTTCTATTTTTCTCTGAAATGAGATCAAATCAGTGCATCTATGGGTCGTCTCCTCTCTGCACTAGAAACATGTACTTTATTATAATGTTCACTGTAATGCATCTCGATGTTCTTAAATAAATTAAATCAAAGATATTGGTCAATAATGCCAAATATGTAAATTTGTGTTTCAGTCATTTTTATACTGACTTAAAAATACTTTATTAAGTCTACTAAGCAGGGGTGTAGAAGGTGTTTAATAGGGCCAGCCCAGTAATGATCTTGGACCAAAATCCAGGGGGCAGAAGCTGTTTTTCCAGAGACCAAGAAAAATTAAATACCAAACCCCCCTGCAAAGTGTGTCACTGAGAGTTTAAAACAAAAATTATTGTTGTGCAAATATTGGTGTATTCACCTTTAATACTAGTTATTAAAATGCAGCAGTTGCTGAATTGGTACAGTTCAAAGTGGAGTACATCAAATAAAACAATATTAACGTAAAGGTGAGACATGTCATAATCCCCCCCCCCCCACCCCCACCACCACCACCACCACAGCTGGAAAATTTTCTAGGGGAAACACTGATATATATATTAATATATATATATATATATATATATATATATATATATATATATATATATATATATATATATTCTTGTGAAGTGTCTCGTGATTTTTATCTTGAGATGCGCTATGTACAAATTTCTTCTTCTTCAACCATATTTGGTTTTGCTTAAATGCAAGGTGAAAATGAACATGGGTTCCACCTCCTTAGCTCTTATTAACAAGGTGCTAAGCTTCATACAGAGAACGTAGACAACATTTTTTGGCTTGTTTGTTTTTAAAATGCTGGAAACGGCTCTCTTCTGTGGCAGATATGGAAAAGCTGATGAAAATGCAAAAACAATTATAAACCCAGAAATAAAAGACTGCTGTCAAGTTTATTGAGCTGTAAACGACTAAAATGTCTGGTGTCCGTTTGAGGATTTGAGCAACCAATTTATACTACAGCTGAAACATGATACGTCATGCATGGCTGCATGGTGGTGCAGTGGTTAGCACTGTTGCCTCGCAGCACGAAGGTTGCAGGTTCGAAACTCGGCTGTGGCCTTTCTGCGTGGGGTTGCGTGTTCTCCCCATGCATGCGTGGGTTTCCTCCGGGTACTCTGGTTTCCCCCACAGATCACAACATGCCCTATAGGTTATAAATTGTAAGTCGCTTTGGATAAAAGCATCTGCTAAATAACTAAACAAACATTAACATAAACGTCATACATTTGATGATAGAAATCTGTAGTTTTTGTATATGAGTCTTTAGAAAGAAGAAATTAATGAACAGTTCTTTTAACGAGTAGCATCTCTGGTATGTTCAACAAATACCCGCATTAGTTAATAGAAAAACTGGTGCTTGAATAAATTGTACAACTAAATGCCCATGAAGAGCTGACTTCCGCTTGAAATAGGAGACAGGAAGCAAAAACACAATTATTGACCTGCTTTAGATTACCAGTCCTTTGCCTGTCATATCATATTTAGCAAACAATCAGCATTTTTTTTCAGTGGTTTCTATTCTTTGAGCTGTTAATTTATACTTAAAGGGACTTTATGGAGTTTTGAATTTTTATGCTTGCGATTGCCCCCTCAAGCCAAAAGCGTAACGGCAGCTTCAATAGTAGGCTCGTGCACGAGGCGCGCATGCTGTACGTGCACACTCCTTAACGAAAATAACAGCTGAGACAGTCCCGTGTGTGTGTGTGTGTGTGTGTGTGTGGCCCGGACGACAGAGAACAGGAGCTAATTAACCAAATAATTTGGTTCTGTACCTTTCTCTTCAGCACAGCCGACAAAGGTTTTTGATGGGTCAGTCCTCCTGCATGCTCAGATCATTCCCTTCCCTTGCTTGAAAAATTGTTCCAAAATGAAAGTTGAACCCACATCTTTTTTATCTGTGAATTCAATGCCGTTCTGCGAGTCTCAAATAAAAATGTGGGCATCTTACTGTAAAAAAAATACCATTAATGTAAAATATAAACTCTAAATTACTTTGTTCACATCCAGAATCAAACCCGGGTCTTCTGCACATTAGTCCGCCGTCGTACTGGGTGAGCTACAACACCAGTGACGTCTTATCTGTAACATTTATATCCTTGATGACAGCTGAAACAACATTCAAAGAATGGTTCAGAGCGAAAATGGCTATTTTGTTGCCAATTTGCAGGAAATATCTAGAAGAAAGTAGCTAAGGGTCCTCAGAAATGTAGCTAGCTTTGTCACTAGGCGTTAGGAACAGCGACAAAGTGGCACTGCCTCTCTCTCTGCTGCTAAAGCTACGGATAGCAAATGCTACGGGCTATGCCTGAGCGTGAACGCGCATGAAGCAGCCTGCTCGACCCGAGCATCTCTCTTTTTCTGTGATTTTACAGAAAAACAGGCAATCACAGTAAAAATGCCAGGGCTCATTCTACAGGACGAGGGCATTGCAGGAGAATGTATGAAGAAGACATTTATTATTTCTATACATGTTTTGGCTGTCAAACTTCCATAATGCCTCTTTAATAAAGTAAATGTCATTATGCTTATTGTGTTGGATAAGTGTTTAATTTCTTCGTGCTGTAGGGCTCGTCCTGCCGTTTTCTTTGAATAAAACTTGAATTACAGCTTAGCCTCTGATAAATTAAAAGCTGCTTTGGGAGTTGTGACAGCTGATACTTCACAGGGTTTCCATATTTCTGTTATGTCTCTTATTTTTGACATAAATGCTCAGTTACAGACAAGCTCACCCGCACGCCACATCAGAATTTGACTGGGAAAGAATACATAATGGTTTTTATGTTAGCTTGGAAAGGCCTTTGTTCCCTTCTCCCATTAATCGGTGGAGTAAATTACGGTGTATCCTATAGGCTCAGCTCTCACGGTGATTTAATCGGCACATTCTCTGTTTAACCCTCTCAGGCTCAAAATAAGTTTTGATAAAAGGACGAACAACTAAGTCCTTCAGGGGTACTTCTGAGTTAAAAAATGCTCATGAAATACGTATGTGGAGTAACCAGGGGTCTCATTTATCCAACATTGCGTAGAATCCTTACTAAAACCGTATGTAAGCTCAGCAAAGAAAAAGTACTTACGCCAGGTAGGTTTGTGATCTATCAAACATGGAGGACGCACAGCTGCACGCAATCTCCGCTTCATAAATTGGAGACTAACAAGAAAGTTTCTCAGCTGCATTTTAGTCACATCTCGCCCTCACCACGCCCACTTACTGCCATAAATAGTCAATGCAAAGTGCCTTGTGGATCTCATGCATATAATTAAGCCAGCTGTTGCAGCACTCCGCCAATGACATGGCGACCGTAGATCAAGGCAGATCAAGGAAGCGCCATTTCACAGAAGCAGAAGTTGAGGTACCTGTGGGTGAGGGAGAAATGAAAGGAAGTGCTTTTGCAAAACAAATATGAAAAAATCCACGGAGTGGCACAGCGTTGCTGAAGCCGTCAATGTTGTGAATTCTTCAGAGAGATCTGTGGCGGACATAAAAAAAATGGTCCAATCGGGATTTGATCCCCAGACTCTCGGGTGAAAGTCACGCACGCTAACCAGTCAGCCAAATGGAGATCTCCCCTGTACAAGTAGCCAGGGCGCATGATCAATAGGGTCACAGTGACAGGACACACACCGTCACAGACGCATGACATTCTGTTCTGCATTCCATATTCTGTGTGTCAGGCTGTGCGTGTGTGTGCACGTGCGTGTGTGTGACTGTGCGCACATGTGTGTGTGCGTGTGGGGGGTCTTGTTCTGTGTGAAAACGAAGCAGTACAAGTGATAATGCTGCAGGATTTCATAATTGTATCTTCTCAGCAGCAGCACTGCAGGTGCTCTCCATGTCCAACATGTACGTAAGCCAGGTCCTTAGTCAACTTAAAGTTGCGCAATTTTTTCTGCTAAGTTTTCTTTCATAAATCCCAAAGTTTGCGTGGAAAGTTGCTCACGCAGTTTTCCGACCCCGTTTTAGGCGTAAGCAAGATTGATAAATGAGGCCCCTGGTAGGTAGGTTTTAACATTGCAAATCTGCGACGCTTACCTCCAGAGGGTTAAGTGAGCAAAATGTTTCTGGCCATTTACTTTAAGTAATTGGACCATTATTTAAAGAGCTTTTGAATGCTCCTGGCAACATACAGCCACACAATCAGAGAGAGTGAGAACATGTGAGGAGATGATGCAAAGGAAACATACAGCTGTGGCCAAAGGTTTAGACATCCTTAAGTTGTGGTTTTCACAAAGTCTGCTGCTTTTACGTTAAATATGCAGCATTTTAATTACAAGCATTTCACAAGTTTCCAATGCTTTTGTTGAAAATTATGTTTATGCAGAGTATATATTTTTAGACAAGACATTGTTTTCAAACCTCTGCAGTTCACTCTGGCATGCTGTCAGTCACTTCCTGGTGCAAATCCTGACTGAGGCTTTCTTTGCGATTTTCAGAAATGGTGGGTTTCTGTTTTTCCACCTGCCTCTTAAGGATAGTTCTTAAGTTCATTGTGATATTTAGGACTGGGGAAATTTCTGGTCATGGATCAGATAATTGATGTTTTGTTCCTTGAGCCTCTCGGTTATGACCTTATCTTTAAGGTACAGTTTTCATTGTGTTGGAAACGGGATTATTTATCACCACACCGCTCTTAGATTGTTAGATGTTCCTCTTTTATGCTCATCTTTTATCAACGTTCTCTTTTGCTTTTGTTGTCTGAGTTTATCTTGACGGTTTGTGCGTGTGTGTGTGTGTGTGTGCATGCGTGCATGCGTGTGTGTGTGTCTGTGTGTGTGTGGGCCTAGGACGTCTAACAGCAGTGCCACCCTGTCCTCCTGCGTGTCCATGGAGCCATGCGTGTGTCCAGAGGAGTCATTGTTCACTGCTTGTTCCCATGCTGATGCTACCTTCCGCAAGATGGAGGGCTATCTGAGGACCCGACAGCTGTGTGACGTCATACTTGTTGCTGGGGATCGGCGCATACCTGCACACAGGTGAGGGAAGAAAGTGCTACAAAATGACAAATACGCAATAGGGCTGGACGATAGAACAATAGCAATTTACATTTAGAAATAAATTTTCCTTGGCAGACATGAGAACAGGTAAATAAAATCTTTGATATAAAGAACAAATGAACAGCCAATCATAATAAATGTTGCTTTGCACTGCACCAATCAGTGACTTGAATAGAGCCACGTGGCTCAGTAGCAGTCGGGCACGTTAACAGCTAATATTTGTGCAGCTGTAGCTTCTTACTGCAGATGTCAGATAGGACGTGGCTAGTAAAAACAAAAGTGAGGAACCAGAAAGGCAGAAAAGATGGAGGACAGTGAATTACATTGTTGACAATGCGGGACCCAAATGGTCAGTTGTGTGAATGTATTTTGGCTAGTTAATGTGCTGCTAACGATGTTGAGCTCAGATCCTGACAAAGGCCCAATCCCAACACTCGCACTGAGCCCTATGGTCTTCTGTGAAGTTCACTTGGAGGAAGTGCCCAGTAGCGTAGTGTGCCGAATTGGGACAAGGAGCATTGCATCATCGACCACAATGCATGCTGGGATAGGGAGTCTAAGTCACGCCCATCTATTTCGGAAGTAACTTAAGCTACCTATGCCGATTTCTGTTTGTACACTACTTTAAAAAAAAATCTTTATTAACAACTTTCAAACAAACAATTATTTGAAAAATTTACATTCATTGGTGTGCACATTTAATCTTAGTCCAAAACATTCAGAGCATGAATAAATATCATTAAATGTCCTAAAAATAACTTCTTTAATTAGAAAATACAAATTTTTCAGAAAGTGTAATTGTTCCGCCTTCCTCTCAAAACTGCCACATAGCAATAGATTGTGGGTAATACCCTTGGCCGAAGTCCACATCGATGCAAACTTGGGCAAAGTGTGGGTCAAAGGTGCAAAAGGGGCGTGCTCACGTTCCGCACTTAAGAATCGGGACACCCTACGCACTCGCACCCCTGGTCGGGATGGGTGGAAGTGTGAGTATTGGGATTGGGCCAAAGTCTAGTAAAACCACTGATCTGTTTGACCAGTGCCACCAGCTGGAGCAGCATGATGTAAAACTTTATAATCTCTAATGGGAGCGTGTTGGATACCACCTCCGGGTGCAGATGGTGAAAACAAGCTCCATGTCATACTAGAATCCTCGTGTGTGTGAGAGTTTGTTTGTGTGTGAGCATGGGGGTAGGTGTAAGTCTTATTTTGTTGACTGTTTATGATGCCATTATGGCTTTTTAAAAGTGAACCATTCCCCTGTCACTTACATGATTCACATTAGGAAAAAAGTTAATCTCAGCAAATTAATTCTGGGTTAAATCAGATGGTGCATTGTTTAAAAAGACTGAACAAGATTTGCCTTTTAGGAATTGCCACTAGAGGTTTCTTCCCTCTCAAATCAAAATGGTGGCAAAGATTAGATTTGTAAAGATAAACAAAATCTTTAGAACATTGTTCTTTAGGCTGATTAGACCAAATATGGAGATAATTATTGATAATCTACTGGGCTATGCTCAAAGAAACTCCACATGCTAGTAGGAACATGCTGTGTGAAGCACGGTGGTGGAGGGTCGATGATTTGGACTCATTGCAGACACTGAGTCAACCATGAACTCCTCTGTCTTCCAAATTATTCTAGTGTCAAATGTGGGTTCATCTGTCTCACAACTCAGGATTAGTCAAAATTAGGTCACCCAGCTGGACGGTAATCTCACGTAGAACAGAAGGACTCTGAGTGGTTCAGTTCTAGAAATCTGCCTCATTGACACAGCATTGATATGAAGGTCTCTCCATCAGGTCACACAGAAAAGGCTTATTGGCCTTTATTGTTGAGAAAAAGATAATTTAGTAATATTCTAAATAATTCTACCAAGTAAATAATTCCCCAATGTAAGCGGTTTTGTAGATTTTGTGTTCACGGCAGCTTGCAGATTTATTTTTTGTACTTAACCATGATCCCATTCACATCTGGGCCTTTTAGAAGATTCAGGCTGTGCAGAAAGCCAAAGAAGCAAGAGGTTCGTTTAAAAAAGATATTCATATTCTCAACCTTCAAACAGACGTTTTCCAATGAGTCATTCAGTACTTTATTATAGTTTAAATTTACACTTTTTTATGACTAAAGGAGATTGCTAAAGTCATTATTAGAATCAGATAAAAATGGCAAACTTAAAGAACAGAAAAGCAGGGCTCACGTGTTGCGTTACGTCAAGTCACCCCGGCCATCATGACTAACAGCTGCCCTTCGTTCCTTCCTCTCTTCCTACATATTTCAGTACATGTGGAGAAAAGTCACAAGATTTAGGGAAGTCCCTCGTGACCCATATGTTGTTTTTCCCTCTCTGTGTTTGAGTGTGTGTGTGTGTTTTTTTTTCCCAGAGATTCAGTGATGGAAAAACATTCACAGTGTTCAGTTCTTGCCCTCCTTTTCCTGCCTTCAACTTGTCTGTTTCCTGCTTTCTTCACTCAGGCATTTTGTCTTCTCTCTGCTCTTTCTATCAAAGTCTCACACACTGCTGTGTGTGTGTGTGTGTGTGTGTGTGTGTGTGTGTGTGTGTGTGTGTGTGTGTGTGTGTGTGTGTGTGTGTGTGTGTGTGTGTGTGTGTATTTTTACATTGTATTTGTGTGCAAATAACATGGTGCTGGATTTAGCTTGTGTTGCTCACAGAGTCAAGAGACCCACATAAAAAATTGTGTGTGTGTGTGTGTGTGTGTGTGTGTGTGTGTGTGTGTGTGTGTCATGCCAGAGCGATTAAGATTAAAAAAAAAGAAAGACACCTGACTGGAATTCTGGCAGAACAACTTCCTGCTGACTAGAGCGTATTCTGACATCTTTCTCAGCACAAAGTACACACACACACACACACACATGCACCTGGACCACACACACACAGGTACACATCTTTTTCTGCCTCAGGCAATCTGTCAAGGTCTCAGTGTCAAACTCAGTAATGAAATTATACTCAAGGGTAAAGATATCCACAGTGCATGCATGCGTTCAGCTGGAGTCTAAAACAACAGAGATATTTGTCATCAGTCTGCCTAAAAATGATGATTGTTTTTATCACCAATTACTCCAGATGGTGTGGTCACTGAGAGACATGATTTTAAAAAGCATGAAGAGCTCTCAAAGCTTGGCGTTGTGAGGAATGAAACTCATCACACGTGTCCTCTAAAGGCATGTTCTACATAACATGTCCTTCACCCCAGTTCTTAGTTCCTGTTTCCACTGTAAGCATGACATGTAATGTGCAAAACCTAACTAGGTTTTCAGTAAAACTACTGGATCTCACCGGTTCTATCAAGAAAATCAGAATAAGTCGTATTTATTTCTAACTTTATTTAGATTTTAATTGAGGCTTTCTGTGGATGAATGACTGTCCAATAAAGTTTTGTTGATGAATTCTGTCCTAATTGCTTTCTGACTTGTTTAGCCTCGCCTCCATTTCTCCAGGTCGCCCTTTCCCTTGGTGTGCTGCAGCTTTTTCTTTTAATGCTCTGTTCATTCCGTCAGCAAGGTCAGAGTAGTCTGTTCCTCCATTACAGCTGCCCATCCTCTCTGACTGATGCCGGATACAATCGTTTTTTTCTTTCTCCCCACAGACTGGTTCTCTCATCTGTGTCGGATTACTTTGCAGCCATGTTTACTAGTGATGTGCTGGAGGCCAAGCAGGATGAGGTGAAGATGGAGGGAGTGGACCCTGAAGCGTTGTGGGTCCTGGTTCAATATGCATACACAGGTGCATACACATTTACTTATGTTATTAAACAAATAGTTCAGACTTCTACTTTTTTCCAGTAAAAAAATCATATGCATTGTCCCAATTATAAATGGTTAATATTCTCTTACTTGTTTTGCCAAAATTAAAAATTAAGGGTAAAAAAAAAACTTAGAGACAGTCTACCTAAATAATCATTGCAATGATTTCATAATTTCAGCCGTCACTTCTGATTTTTAATTCACAAAGAAAGAAGCACTAATGTAAGTTTTATTTTCAAATTTGGCATCTTTGTCAGCATCAAATAGTGTGGCAGCACAGCAAACGAGTAGGATGTTGGAACTTTCTGGGAAAAAAATGATGTGTTCAGAAAATGTAAAAAGACGCAACTCAAAAAGTAACACTTGAAGTTGTAGCTTAAAGTTGTGGTTCACTGAAAAATTACATTTTAATGATTATCTCTGATTATAAATGTTCACTAAACATGAAAATAGTCTCCTACACCTATCTCCTGCATTAGCTTCTGATAGAAAATAGCCGGTGAAACTCTAGGATTAGAAAATCCTGGCAGATCTATGTCATGCTGTCTCTTACTTAACATTCATGGACTCACCCATCTTGACTCACTACATGGAAGGCTGTTGTTTTAACGTCTAGGAATCAGCAGAGGACATCTTGGCTGTAAAGGCTAACTGTTAGCATTAGCAAATTCACCACACGGCTGGAGCTCCCCAGGGCTTGTGTTATTAGAGGAGATAAAACATTCACATTGCAAGTCAGTGGGAGAGTCATGTTACTGTTATCCAATCCAGGGTGAGATGTCCAAATATCAGGAAATAAGACTCCCAAACCTGCCGTCTGAAGCTCAGCTGTGATGTGGGTAACATTTAGGTCCTAGAAATGGTGCACCGTTTATTCTTCACTCTTGAGAATGACTAATGCCGGGCATACACTGTGCGACTTTTTCACTTTTTTTGAGCCGATTTTCCAGTCGTGCGAGAATCCACGACATCAGGGCGAGTTTTGCGCCGAGCGTCGTGTAGTGTACAGGGGGTTACGAGAGGCGATTAACACCACGTGACCAGCTGCCGATCAGCAGTCGTGAGCTCGCACGGACTTCTGGTGTGTTTAATATTTCGCTCGTCCCTCGTGAGGGTATCGCACTGTTGAAGCGGTGCTGCGAGCAGCTGCGACCCAAAAAGTATCAGAACCGCTCACGGCGCATGCGCAATCCTGCATCAACACCGCTCCCCGCTATTTCCCTAATAACACACGCTGTTCGTTTTAATTTCTACACGTTTTTTTACTCACAAAGATTGTCAAGAAAGCGTGTTTGTCGTGTTCATGTCAAATTAAACTGATCACTAAACACAGATTTACTTTCTTTATTTGGTTTTCCTCATCCAACCCCCATAAATCCCTGTGTGTCCTCTTGCAGCACTCCCGAAGGACAACAGGCAAAACAAGACAAAAAAGTCTGACGTGTTGAGTAAAAACTGCTATTTTTAGCATATTTTTAGGGCCGACGTGTTGCTACCAGACGTACAGCGTGAGCAGTCAGGTCGCATGCGAGAACTGGGTCGTGCAGTGTGAGCGCCTGGCTCGTGAGATCTGCTCTGCGAGGAAGTCGTACAGTTTGAGCTGAAGCTGAGTGCTACGAGTGAAAAAGTCACACAGTGTACGCCCGGCTTTAGAAGACATTCATTCCTACTAGAAACTACTGCAAATGTATTTATTAAACACATGTGGCACTCATTTATTATTAAAACTGAGTTATTTAAATGTTTGTGGTTGTTTTAGTGTTAGCTGTAGCCAGGGGTGGACTGGGACCAAAATGTGGCCCTGGCATTTTTACTAATCGTTGGCTCTCAGTCAGTCCTCCCCATTGGGAGAGTGGTGGGGGTCGGGGGTGTTGCCGGACTCATCTCTAGGCCGAATGTGAGATCTAATATGGACTGGGACTGTTGAATTACAAGCAGGGCCAGACCACTGTGACCGGGAGTGCTGGCCTTCCAGATCAGCTCATTCTCCACGGGCAGAGATCAGCGGGACATTAGCTACATGCAAACGCAGTAAAACAACTCCTACGTCATCGCTCTATCGCGTTTTTCTTGCTAAAACTGCCTGGACAAACTCTTGTTAGCTTTGGGTTACCATGTAGCTAATGTTCTGCAAATCACCAACTGTGCAGTGTCGGCCCAAGCTGGGCAAGCAGCCCACTTGGCTAAGCGGCCTACCGGGACAGTGCCAGAATGCCAGATAGGCCAGTCCACCCCTGGCTGTAGCTAACTGAGATGGGATTTGCTCCCAAGAGACAATGAGTTTTTGTTATACAAGAAAACTGGTTCAAATTGTTTAAAATGTTTTAAAGTGCAAATATAAAAGTTGTGGGTTTGACAAACTGAAACTAATCACATCATTTTATTTAAAAATCACTTAAAGCAACACCAAATAGATTTACCCTCTTCTCACTCCTACTGGTCGAAAACGGAATTACAGCTGTCATAAACAACCCTGCTGTAGCCAGCACTAACAACGAGCTAACGCTAATACAAGCCAACTAAAACTAAATAAGGCATGAAGTAAAAGATCCATACTGTTGGGTGAAAAATGTTATTTTTAACAAGTCCAATAGCAACAAAACCATGCAGGTCACCATCAGCCAATGATTTTGTAGCCTCCTTCAGCTCTCTCAAACGGGTGTAGGTCACACTGATGTTCACTCTTGCTATTTGGGTTATGAGCTTCTTATTTGGGCTGATCAATGATGGTTTTGAGATTGATTTGATTTACATTTAACAATGGTTGCAGATAAACTTGGAGTGCAGGCATCCTTGTCAGTGTTATGCTCGTCATCCTGTGTTCCTGAATGTTTGTTTGATTTGTTTTCTGTCTTTAACCTTAAAATTGTACAAGTTAACCTGAAAAAGTTTAATCTGTAAAAAAGACACAGACGGTTTAAAATAAAAACTTTTAGCAGTAAAATCAAGAGTTCAGGGCAGATTTAGTCAAATGAACGGAGATAATTCAGGAAACGTGTTAAATAAACCCTTGTTGATCAGTTCTGGGTATCATTTGTTATTGAATTATGTTTTGTGTGATAACGAAACACAACAACATAAAGCGGACATAGATATCTCCCATTCTGCTCTCAACTTACACCTGAAGACACTCCACACCATGGCTTCTGTTTTGTAGCTCTGTAAATCTTCAGGACAGTTATGATAATCTCGCTGTGGAGCATACAAAACAAGCCAACCACCTCCTCCTCTCTTGCTGTGCAGGCCGTCTGGAGTTAAAGGAGGACAACATTGAGTCTCTGTTGTCCGCCTCCTGCCTGCTGCAGTTGTCATCGGTGGTCCAAGCCTGCTGCTCCTTCCTGGTGAAGCAGCTCCACCCCTCTAACTGTTTAGGGATTTGCTCCTATGCTGATGCTCAGGGCTGCCATGACCTGCAGAGGGCTGCTAACACCTACACCATGGTGGGTACTCAGCTCCTGTAAACAGACACTACTTCTGAAGTCATTACAGGAAACCAAAGAATCTGATTTAATCTTCGTAGGACAAATATTTCCTCTCATCTTATTTCCTATAATAACAGGTTTCCTTTTATCCGTCCCTTTTCCCAGTTAGATCCCAGTTAGATTGCTTATTCCTGATCTTATTCCTCTAACAAATGAGCTTCTTATTCACAGCACATCACACACCATTACTGCCTCAGTAGATGCTTTTCTAGCACAGAGTTGCTATGGCGACTATAAAAAAGCCTCTCCATTGTTGTTATTATTCTTTTTCCTGTTAGTCATCCCTGCCTTTAAATGCCTCATTTGCATTAAAGACTTTTTGTATTTCTGTCTCTGTCAACGTTCCCTCTGTTCACTCTTTCTCAGAGTGGATTTTTGTAAGTAATCAGAAATAATTAGGTAGTAAAGATGGATTCCCCTATTCTTACGGTCTGCTATTCGGTCTGCTATTCACACATGCATGCACACACACACTCTCTCTCTCTCTCTCTCTCTCTCTCACACACACACACACCCTTATTTTCTATGAAGAGAACAGAGAAACAACCGAAGTTTGTTTTTGTAGGTGTTTCTTGCTTTTTCCTTGTATAAAGGCAATTTATATATTTTCATCCATCCATCTAATTTTGGCCACTTATCTAGGGGTCAGGTCACGGGGGCAGCAGTCTAAGCAAGGAGGCCTAGACTTCCCTCTTCCTTGCCACTTGAGCCAGCTCCTCCTGGGGAATCCCAAGGCGCTCCCTGGCCAGCAGAGAGACATTGTCCCTTCAGTGTGTCCTGGGTCTTTCTTTAGGTCTTCTCCCAGTTGGACATGGCCAAAAAACCTCACGAGGGAGGCATCCTAACTAGACGCCCAAGCCACTTTAACTGGCTCTTCTCGATGTGGAGGAGCAGCAGGTCTCCGGCGAGCCCCCCCCCCAGATGACAGAGCTTCTCACCCTATGTCTAAGGGAGAGCCCAACCACCCTGTGGAGAAAACTCATTTTGGCTGCCTGTATCCGCAATCTCATTCTTTCGGTCTCTACCCAGAGCTCGTGACCATAGATGAGGGTTGGAACGTAGAACGATCGGCAAATTGAGAGCTCCACCTTCCAGCTTTCTTATCACCACAACAGATCGGTACAACGCCTGCATCACTGCAGATGCAGCTCTAATTCGCCTGTCAATGTCACGTTCCAGCTTTTCCTCACTTGGCCCCAAGATACTTAAAATCCTCCACTTGGGGCAGGACCTGATTCCTGACCTGGAGAAGGCATTCTACCCTTTTCCGACTCATGACCATGGTCTCGGGTTTAGAGGAGTTGATTCTCATCCCAGATGCTTCACACTCAGCTGTGAACTGCTTCAGTGAAAGCTGGAGATCACGTTCTGATGAAGCCAACAGGACCACATCATCTGCAAAAAGCAGAGATCTGATCCTCAGGCAACCAAAACAGATCCCTTCAACACCTTGGCTGTGCCTAGAAATCCTGTCCATAAAAGTTTTGAAGAGAATCGGTGACAAAGGGCAGCCTTGGCGGAGTCCAACTCTCACTGGGAACGAGCCCGACTTACTGCCGGCAATGCGGACCAAACCCTGACACCGGTCATACAGGGACCTAACAGCCCGTATCAAATGGCCTGATACTCCATAATCCCGGAGTTCCCCCCAAAGGGCCCTCCGAGGGACGCGGTCGAATGCCTTCCCCAAATCCACAAAACACATGCCGCAGAGGAGTATAGATTAGTTAATTTAATGATTTCCAAATGTATAATTTTCTTATAATTCTTGTTGAAAATGTTAAACTTGCCTTAGTGCATATTAGTGATAATAGAAACGTGGGCCATATCAGATTGATTATGTTTTTTTTTTTACTATTCTTAGACTAAAAGAGTGACGAAACACTGAGTTTCAATTTTATTTTATTTCCTAATTTTACCTTATATTGTGGTTTTTTCGTCATCCAGAAACATTTAACCACTCATTCCTTAAAGTATTTTCAAACTGCAATTTTCTTTACTTTTTCCCCCATCTGGTTCTCTGTCATCCTCTGGGAGTGACAGATGGAATGCAGAAACTCTTACTTTTGCCCCCAACCATTTCATCACTCAGGTTTACCTTATTTATTTATTTATTTTATCCCCCCCCCCAGGAACATTTCCTGGAGGTAGTTGGAAGCCAGGAGTTTGTTTTACTACCAGTAGAGGAGATGGAACGGCTGCTGACATCTGATGACATCAACGTGCCTGATGAAGAAACCGTAGTGACCTCTCTGCTAAGTTGGGTCGGTCACGACCCCCTCACTCGACAGCGCCACCTGTCCTCGCTGCTGTCTCACATCAGGCTACCCCTGCTGCAACCACAGGTGAAAACAGGACTTCTTTTGGCCACCATGTAACTAAATAAAGTGGCACTGATTGGTTGGGTGATCTCAATGATTGATTTGATTGAAAGCTGGCAGTAACATGTAGGAGAAGAGGAGCTGTACTCTGTTTCATACACTCTCACTCATTTTCTGGACCATGTCATCCTCATCAGGGTTGCAGCGAGCTGCTAACTCCAGCTGTCCAGCGGGGGACACCCTGGACAGGTCTCCAATCAGGGACACACAGAGAGACAACCAGTCATAACTAGGCTAGTTAACGTGTTTTTGGTGTGTGGGAGGAAACTGGAGTACCTAGAGAAAGTCCATGCATGCGTGGGAAGAACATGCAACCAACTGCTCCACCGTGCAGCCTTGCTCCATAGCACCAGAGAAAATAAAAGCCTGCGCCTTTGTTGACTTTTCATTAGAAGATGTGTAAGCTCCAGGAAAGTATCAAAAATATTTTGTGGTTCTGACATCATAACCTTTAAACACTGGGCTTTACTTTGACACAGGAAACCAACTTTGACAGTGACACGCATTTACTCCATCTGAACTTCACCTCATACCTTCAAAAATCTTGTCACCTGCCTCCAGGTGCAGCAAGTTCCTGTTTAGATTTTGTTTCTCTTTGAGGCTTTGGTGTGTTTTCATTTAAAATTTACCATATCTGTAAATGTGTGACTTCATATTCATATTTTATATCCTTCATATTTTTCAGTTATGACAACTCCTCTATGAGATAGCCACACATAATTTTAGGCGTGTAGTTCACATGTAGTGAGTAGCGCCTGCTTTAGCAGCGGTGTGATCTGACCCATGCGTACTCGCTTAATGTCTCCTGAGTCATCATCAGCAAGCAGACGGGAGTCAACGCTGCTTTGAGGTTCTCTAATAATATTTTAGATAAAATGATGGAGCAGTTTTAGTTTGCTTTTTATTTAAGATAAAGAAATTAATCTACACATTGATAAACTAGTTAACTGTAATCTAATTTTTTATTTTGCTGACCCCATTTTTTAGCACCTGTGTAGCAACAGTTCATATCCTCGTGTCTTTTACGTGAAAACACAACACACAGAAGTAATT
Source organism: Nothobranchius furzeri (assembly GCF_043380555.1). Classification (NCBI taxonomy): domain Eukaryota; kingdom Metazoa; phylum Chordata; class Actinopteri; order Cyprinodontiformes; family Nothobranchiidae; genus Nothobranchius; species Nothobranchius furzeri. The sequence continues at coordinate 79,346,904 of NC_091747.1, read as the reverse complement.
AGTCCTCCCCCTGAGATGCAGGTTGTTTTCATGGCCTGATTTGTCTCCTGCCCTCTTTTCTTTACCTCCTCCTGGCCACAGCTGGCCCCTTTCTGTCTCACTTTCTTCTTCAGGCAATTAGAGGGACAAAAACGATTATATTTATCTTGGATCAAACCCATTTCTGTGTGAAAATTTGTTTTATCTAAGTTTATTTCCGCTCTCTGTCATGCTCTTGTAGCAATGATTGATGCTGGAAAGGAAAAATTCTCCAATTTGCCTTAATTTCTATACATCTTCTTGTTCATCTCATGATAAGTAAACTGTACAAACACTTGGATGGATGACTTTGCCTTGGTCAGCTAAAATCTCAAGTAGCAGTAGCATGTAATCTGAGGAGAAGATGGATAGCACAGAGGTAAAGCGGCAGAGTGGCTCTGGAGAAGAGAAGCCGAGCCTCGGGCCGACTCTACCTTCAATACTTCATCATGCCTGATGGCCCCCTCCCACCTCACCTCTGTGTCAGCCTGATAAATGAATCAACATTTAGCAACCTCATGAGCTGTGAAATGTCAATAAAGTGAAATATAAACCTCACAAACTACCGATCAATACCCATCAACAAATTGGTCTGCTTTTTATCTGGGCTACTACATGATTACTCACCCCAGATTGTGTCAATTCGCCAGATTAATACCTTTTGATCCCTGCTCCCGTCATCACCACTGTTGCATAAACGGAGGCATACATACTCCATCTAATCTTCTCAGACAACCATCTGTGGGGTGAAACGCCAAACTGTTGTATAAACATGTGTAGGTGTCGGGAAAATGTGTGTATTATGAAGAAAATTATTATACAGCCTCTGGGAAAAGAAGGTTCTCAGGTTTTGTTTCTTTTTCAGCCAGCTGGAGGGTTGCCAATTTTTCTCCTTTCCAAATGGCCAAAGAGGGACTTAGTCTTTGTTTACAACCTGTGAGCTTGCAGGGTTGCAGAGTCTGCGCTGGCAAATTGGCATTTGTAACCCGACACCAGCCAGCAATCATCATCATCATCATCATCACCTTTATTTATAAAAGCACCTTAAAGACATTTATCATGTCACCAAGGTGCTGCACAAGACTAAACTAAAAAGATAAAAACAAAGAATATATAGGAACCCAATAAAAAAATTAAAAACAGCAACATACAAAACATGAGTTAACACACAGATTTAACAGCCAGATTATAATAATGGGTCTTCAGCGCCTTCTTAAAAACCTCTACTGACATGGAGAGTCGCACAGATAATGGAAGATCATTCCATAATTTTGGGCCTGCTACCGAAAAAGCCCCGTCTCCTCTTGTTTTGAGTCTAGTTGCGAGGACTAGAAGCACATGGTGACTCTCTGAGCGGAGCGAACGACTAGGTATATATGGCTGTAGCAAGTCAGATAAATATTCTGGTGCCATCCCATTCAAACCAAGCCTTGAAAACCAATAAAATAATTTTTAAACGCACTCTAAAAACGACCGGTAACCAGTGCAGATCTGCCAGGATGGGTGTCACATGATCATATTTCCTTTTCCCTTCTAGGAATCTTGCCGCGGCGTTATGCACAAGCTGCAGACGAGCTACTGTACTCTGTCTCACCCCAATTAAGACAGAGTTACAGTGGTCTAAACGAGAGGTGAGAAACGCATGCACAACAGTCTCGAGGTCCTTTCTAGTTAAAAATGACTTCACTTTGGCCAGACGTCGCAAGTGGTAAAAAGAGGACGATACAACCGCACCCACATGTGCGTCAACGGTGAAAGCGTTATCTAATGTCACTCCTAAGTTGACCGCCGAAGAACGTAGGTAGGCATTCATATCCCTACAATCTAGTTTTGATTGCTCTAAATCACGATGTAACCCAAACAGCACTGCCTCAGTTTTGCTTTCATTCAGACATAAAAAAATTGTCCGTCAACCATGACTTAACTTCAGTTAGTGCATTAAGGTAATAATGGGACAGTCGCTTCTATAATCCGAGGGTAAGTAAAGTTGGCAATCGTCAGCATACATATGAAATCGAATTCCATACTTCCTCATGATGTCCCCCAGTGGCAAAATGTAAATCAAAAACATCAGTGGTCCTAATATTGAACCCTGTGGGACCCCCCACTGCAGTTGTGTGAATCCAGAACTAAACCCACCCATCCTTACACTTACAGTCCTATCCTTCAAATAAGATCTGAACCAGTCTAAGGCCAGACCAGAGATTCCGACATTATACTCTAAACGATGGAGCAACACTTCATGGTCCGCAGTGTCGAACGCAGCTGTAAGGTCCAACCAAACAAGTAGCACAGGATTTCCCCTATCAGTTTCCAACATAATGTCATTTAATACCTTTATCAGTGCCGTTTCCGTACTATGAAAAGCTTTAAAGCCAGACTGAAAAGTTTCCTTAATGTTGGACTCTTCTAGGAAATCCATTAACTGAGTATAGACACATTTTTCCAGAATTTTACTCAGAAAAGGGAGCTTTGCAATCGGCCGGTAGTTGCAAGGCTGCATACCATCTAACCCCGATCTCTTTAACAGTGGGTTAGTAACCGTCTAGCAATACACAGCAGAGTGTTGTAAAGATTCTAAGCCAGTAAGCGAACCAGAAGTTGTTTTTGTGCCACATCTTTTTGCAGTACCCAAATTTAATCACAGGCCGTCACTCCTCCTTCATATATGGGGCGACGGTGGCACAGGAGTTAAGTGCTCGCCCCGTAATCGGAAGGTTGCAGGTTCGAGCCCCGCTCAGTTTGTCGCTGTCGTTGTGTCCTTGGGCAAGACACTTAACCCACGATGCCTGCTGGTGGTGGTCGGAGGGACTGGTGGTGCCAGTGCTCGGCAGCTTCGCCTCTGTCAGTGCGCCCCAGGGCAGCTGTGGCTACATCGTAGCTCATCCCCACCAGTGTGTGAATGGGTGAATGACTGATTGTGTTGTAAAGCGCCTTGGGGGTTTTCAAGAACTCTAGAAGGCGCTATATCAAATACAGGCCATTTACCATTTTACCATTTATATAATGTCTGGTACTCAATATAACCCAACCAAGAACACGTTTTAACCAATTTTATTATGAATGTGGAACCGGTGGATGCCACAAACTGGTCATACAAACATTCATGATTAACATTTTCATGATCTACATCTGCTCGTCTTCTGAACACCGAAACCTCAAACACTTCAAAGGAGGTTTTAGGGTGTTTTTCTCCACCACTCATCTAATGGCAAAAACTGTTTAACTGGCTAAGACGAGGGGATAAGGCAGGTCAGGGTCAGACACACTCCATCTTATCAGAAACTGTCATTCTAGAATAGAGCCTGAAGTGAGAGTTGACATCTGTGAAAATGTGGGTTTATGGCTAATGTTGTCATCATGGACTTTCCTACAGTTCATCAGCTCCCACCTCCCTGTGGTCATGAGAACGGAGGAGATTTTCTATCTGATGGCATCATTAAGGATATGGATTTAAAGGGAAACTTTAAACCTTTTTCATATTTTTAAATAATTTTCTTGAGCCTTTATGTGCTAAAATTACCCTTTACAGGGTTAATGAAAAGTCACTCAAACCCCCTCCGCCCTCTGTGGCCAGAATATGGCACTTGAAACTTCAGAGTGCCAGTCCGGTCTTACTTAACTGTCGCTGTAGTCTGCTTCCAGCACATTTCCTGCATGTTTTAGATCATGGGCATGGTTGATTTGTTTAATTTAGTGATCAATCACTCCTGTAGGCACTAAGGAAGGCTGGGGAGAGATTCAGATTAAGGTGTAAAAATGATGAACACACAGCGAGGAGAAAAGTTTTGCTTTTGGTTCTACTAAATGGAAACTAGGGGGTGCTAAAACAAGCCAAAACTGTCTAAAGCATGAAGAATGTCCACTGCTGGGGAGTGCATGCTCTCAGTGTGTTTGCTAAGTGGAATGCTGTCTCCTCCACACATGAGCTCAGATAGAGGATAACACAGATTTTCCTCCTGCACACTGTGAGGTAAAGAGACGATGGGGGTGGGGGGGCTGCAGGATTCGGTCTTATCTCGTCCTCCACGTTCAATCCTTCACAGCATGATGGATAAATTACCAGAGAGAAGGACAAACATGTTTTTCTATATCTGTCCTCCTTCAGCAGCCACACACACACACACACACACACACACACACACACACACAAATGAATGAGCAAATAGGGTTCTGTGTAATTTGTTGGTCTGTGATTGTAACCAGCAGAAGTGTGATTTGACCCCGGCATATAAGCTGCTTATCCATTTACCATGCTTGTTTTGTGCTTCACGCTTCTGACTGTCAATTAAATTTTATATTCTGTGACCAAGTGTTGCCGTTTGGCCCAAATCTTCTATTTATTTGCAGGCTGGAATCACAGAGGACTGCACAGGAGGAGAAGAGAAGATGCATTATTATCTGTGTTTAACATTGCATCATTCCTTTTTGCTTTGATTTTAAAGACATTTTCTAATCTGGCTTGATGTTTAATTTAAATCTTAAAAAACAACATGAAAAACACTTTAAAATTCTGGGAGCCCAGAACCAGAAAACATAAGAGCACACTCACACACACACACACACACACACACACACACACACACAGAGCTATCTAAATGTAAATCATGTATTTCTCACCTTCTGGGAAAACTTCTCAGACGTCTTCTGGATGTGGTTTTACAGAACCATCTGGTGGGTGGAAGAGCGTCGTGGTGCAGCCTGTTAATATTTGTTGGTGTTTTGTGTGTATGTGTGTGTGTGTGTGTGTGTGTGTGTGTGTGTGTGTGTGTGTGTGTGTGTGTGTGTGTGTGAGATCAAATCTCTCGTTCAATGAGACTTCTTACCTTTACTTGCAGTGACGACATGCTAACCGATACAAGCTTCCGTCACATGACCCTGTGTGTTGATTTGTTCTGTTTTTCATGTGAAGTTCTTGGTGGATCTAGAGTCCAACCCCTTCCTCCGTGACAGTGTGGAGTGTCAGCGACTCCTGATGGAGGGGATGAAATATCATCTTCTACCCCAGCGGCGTCCTCTGCTTCAGAGTCCTCGCACCCGGCCCCGCAAGGCCACAGTAGGGGCCATGTTTGCTGTGGGGGGTATGGACGCCTCAAAAGGTAGAACAGATACTCAGAAATTGTTTAAAAATGCATTGTTATGATTTGGCCTGTGATTTCATGACCATGTCTGTGAATATATTTATTTGTTGATCTTATTGTTTGTTTTTTCAGCATTTACTTTATTGTGTTGCAATGTATTTCATGGGAAGCACTTTTGGCAGCTCTCATGCGGTGTGTGTATACATGCTATTCAAATAAACTGGTATGGTAAATAACAGCACGTGATGGCATGTGGTTACCACACATCAGCCCGAAACTGTGCATTCTGTCTTCATTGGATGTTTGTCCATAGTTGACTTACTTTTGGAGTCTGCCCAATTCAAGATGGCTGCCAATGCCACAGCACACAAAACAACTATAAATCAGACATTGAGCTGGGTCATTAAACTTGTTTGAAATTGTTCATAAATAGTGAGCGAGATTAATAAAATCTGTTTTTTAAAACATAAGCAGCTTAAGTGAAGGCAGACATGTGAATCAGGTGGGCTGTTTGCACCAGCTTCTCTTTCATACCCACCTAACCTGAGCTATAACTGGCTGGTTCTATTCCTGCTACCCTATAAAACACACAGAGACCTTGAACACATGTAGAAAACAGAAACATCATGATCACGGTGTGTTGGTTTCTTTGTTTCCAGGAGCCACAAGTATCGAGCAATATTGTCTGCGTCGGGACGCGTGGAAGCAGGTCGCCACCATGAGCGGACGGAGACTACAGTTTGGTGTTGCCGTCCTTGACGATCGTCTTTATGTGGTCGGAGGCAGAGATGGACTCAAGACACTCAACACTGTGGAGTGTTATAATCCACACAACAAAACATGGAGCGTCATGCCTCCCATGTCCACACACCGGCACGGCTTAGGTTAGCACCTGTTTTATGTTTGTGTTACAAACCCACAGCCCAAGCTGGAAACACTTGTTTGTTTGTTTTTTGTATATGATTTATTTATAACTTGTTTCACAGTCACATCATATCCACATACCTACACACTAAAATAAAATAAAGAAAGAAAATTAAATTAAATTAAAATAAAACATTTATGTGCTGCAGTAACAAATAGGCAACCAAAGTGTGGCTATGCCGGCGATAGCTCTACAAGGCCAAGGTTAAGTGTCCATGTCGAGTGTCACAGAGATCACATGGTCTTGGAACGGCCTCCAAATTTTGGCAGTTTCCGAGCCCCTCTGGATGAACCTTATTTTCTCTAGTTTCATAGAATAGAGGGCATTTTTAATCCAGCGGGAGTGGGTCAGTGGGTGAGGTTCCAGTGAATCCTATGCACTACCTTACATTGAAGTATGCAGTGCCTTGCACAAACTGAGGAGGAGTGAATACGCCTTGGGGCCTATTCCCATTGGCTGTTATTAATCTCCGTGTTAAGTTCCTCGGACCAAGCAACACGGAGGTGATCAGATCGCGCCACAAACATGGAGAGAAGAAAATTATAGTTTGGATATCGCTCCTTTCTGGGAGGGTTTAATCTCCATCATATCATCTAGCATAGTGTTCACAGGTACAATGGGAAAACCCATAAAATATTTTCTGATAAAGTCCCTGGCCCGCAGATACCGGAAAAAATGTGAATTTGGCAGTTGGTATTTAAGCGACAGCTGTGTAAATGAGGCCAAAACGCCATCCACAAAAAAGTCCTTCACATGGATCAGCCCATGGCTCCTCCATACCACAAAAGTTTTATCTAACAGGGATGGAGGAAAAAGCGGATTCTGGTCAAACGGTGAGTGACTGGGTTTTAATATGACACCTCATTTGAGACCAAATCTTAAGACAGTTTTTAACTATAGTATTGCTAGTGTACAAATGTGGGCTAACGTTTGAAGGGAGACACAGGAAAGAGAGCAAAGAGGCAGAGGCAGATGTGGCCTCCTCCAGTCGCAGCCAAATTGGCTCTGTAGATTTGGTGTGACACCAAAATAACATTGTGCGAATATTAACAGCCCAATAATAGTACTGAAAATTTGGAAGGGCAAGGCCCCCCAGGTCCTTACTTTTTTGTAGAAGGCTCTTGCGCATTCTAGGAGGTTCTTTGTTCCATAAGAACTGCGAAATAGAACTGTCAAGAGTCTGAAAAAAACTTTTTGGAATGAACACCGGGATGCATTGAAAGAGATACAGGCATCTTGGCAAGAAGTTCATTTTAATGCAGCTATCCCTTCCTGCTAAAGAAAGAGGCAGCATAGACCAGTGCTGCAAATCCTGAGCCAACTGCTCCAACAGAGGGTCAAAGTTAGTTTTAAAAAGTTTTGAGAAGTCCTTGGTTACATGGATACCCAAATATTTAAAACTTTGCGGGACAGCCTTAAAGGGCAGACTAGAAAGTGGGTATGCCGTCGCAGCTGAGTTAATCGGAAGGATTTCACTTTTATCAAAGTTAAGCTTGTATCCGGATATCTGTCCAAAGTCCCTCAGCAAAGATAGAATTGGAGACATGGAGTTATCTGGGTCCGACATAAAGATCAATAGATCATCCGCATACAACGACACTCTGTTGTCACAGCCGCCACGTTGAATGCCTTGCATGGCACTCGCCCTAAGGGCTGCCGCCAATGGTTCTATCGCTATTACAAACAAAGATGGAGAGAGGGCACCCCTGGCGAGTCCCGCGACCTAGGGGGAAAGGCTTTGAGAAATAATTATTCGTACGAACTTGTGCCAATGGTGAAGTATACAATAGTTTAATACAAGAGATAAGAGTGGGACCAAAACATTTTAGAGTATAAAATAAATAGGGCCACTCCACCCGGTCGAAAGCCTTTTCAGCATCCATAGATATGACCAGTTCCGGAGTGTCAGATGATGAAGAGGAATACAGAATATTAAGTAAGCGCCTCACATTATGGTATGGATGTCTGGTCCTGACGAAAACTGTTTGTTCTGGATTTAATTGAAGGTATTTTCCAATTCCAAACGTCTCGCCAACATTTTGGCCCAGATTTTAACATCTGCACACAGTAAAGAAATAGGGTGGTAGTTACTACAGAAGCGAGGGTCCTTACCTTTAAGGAAATTGTAGCTTGTCGTAGGGTAAGCGGTAGGATTCCAGATTCAGCTGCCTCTTTACAAATGGCAAGCATGAGGGGGGATAATTTGTCAATAAAAGCCTTATAAAATTCCGACGGAAAACCAACGGGCCCTGGACACCTTCCACTTTGCGTGGACATAATTGCAGTTTTAATTTCACCTGCAGTAAATGGTTTATCTAGGTGCACCGCAATATCTGGTGCAACTGTCCGGATCATCAGTCCATTGAAAAAGTCATCCAAATGTGTGTCACCAGGCAAATTTTCAGACGTATAAAGAGACGAATAAAAGTCCCTAAATCGATCATTAATTTTCTGGGGGTCGGCGGAAAACCCATCAATTCCAGAGATCTCCGAGATACACTGCCCAGTAGAGGACTGGCGGATCCAGTGGGCGAGGACTTTAGTTGGCTTATCCCCAAACTCGTAATAACTATGCTTGGTCCTGGTGATTAACTGGACAGCCTCATCAGTGGCCATAGAATCGAATTCAGAGTTCTTTATTAAAAGCTCTTTCACCAGATCAGCCGATGGGGACTCTTCACACTTAATTTGCAGCTCTGATATAGTGTCGTAAAGAGCCTGCCTCCTCCGGGAGACCATCTTATTTTTATAAGCAGTGTACGCTATTATCTAACCCCCTTAAGAAGGCTTTACAAGCTTCCCATATCGTTGCTGCCATCACATCTGGGGTTACATTGGTAGAGATATAAAAATCATTACTCTGATTTATATATTCAACAAAGTCTGAATCATTGAGTAGCGAAGAATTGAAACGCCAGGAGGAACGCATTATTGGAGTATCCGGAAATGATATGTCCAAAATAACCGGAGAGTGAGCTGATATCACTATAGCGGCATAATCACAATGGTTAACTGAGGAGAGAAGTTTTTTACCAGAAAGAGGTCAATTCGTGAAAAGGTTCCATGTACATGAGAAAAGAAAGAAAAATTTTTTGTGGCAGAATTCAGATGACGCCAGACATCCAGAACTCCATATTGCTGCATAAATATTTGTATTGCTTTTGCTGATTTAGATTTAGGACTTGGGTTAACTGAGCTGCGATCCGATGCTGGGTTAAGACAACAGTTAAAATCACCGCCCTTGATAAACTGGCCACTGTTCAAATTGGGAAGTGAGAAGAAAAGTTTCTTAAAAAAGTCTTCATTATCCCAATTCAGTCCATACACATTAGCTAGAACTACTTTATTTCTTCCTATTTTACCCACAACAATAACATAACGCCCATTGGGGTCTGACACCACCTCCGTGACTGCTAGAGGGATATTTTTGTGGGTTAAGATGGCTACTCCTCGTGCCTTTCCACTAAATGAAGAGTGGAAAGTTTGCCCCCCACCCACCCACAACTCAGTTTTAGGTGATCTGTCCGTTTTAAGTGAGTTTCTTGTATAAATGCAATTCTGGTATTTAAAATTTTTAGGTGATTGACAACCTTTCTCCATTTCACAGGAGAATTTAACCCTTTAACATTCCAGCTAACAAATCCTAATGTGCCGCTGTGTGTGGATGAATCATTAGAACTCAGCATGACCGTTCATGAAATAAACAGTCCTCATACAAAAGTACAAATAGCAAATAAGTAAAACGCTCCACAAAAGCCACAGGTACACAAACGCAGCACATAAAAACGGAAGAGAAGAGAAAATAAAATAAAAAATGAGAATATAATAGTTGTTGCAAAAGACAACATATTGTAATTCTTCCTTTCCATATAGCTCTCCTGCTCCCGCCGGGTCATTTAACAATAAACCGATCAGCAGAGTTCTGTGCATGTCCGTTTCAACCTGGTAGGAAGCTTAGTGTTCATATATAAGTTGGCACGCACAGCCAATGCAGTCAAACAATGGCGAACCCAAACATGGAGGGGCTAAGAGTGAAAATTAAATTACCCTGGAACGGCTAGGTGGTCTCAGCCGGTTCCTTGATGAATTTCTCCGCCGCTAAGGCAGACGGAAGCCATTTCTTGTCTCCATTAGGAAGGGTGGCTGGCTTCCCAGCCTGGCTGGAAAAAGCAGCGTTGGGCGATATCCGCGTTGGTGCAGCTCCGCCATGGGGTCTCGGTATTCGCTTCACTGCTTCACTAAATCCGGACTGTAGTCCTCATAGATGCAGATCGAATGGCCCTTGTAGGAAAGATCCCCCCCTCCGACAAGCTTCACAGATGATCACGTCTTTGACTTGGTAGCGGTGGAGGCAGAGGAGGACAGGACGGGGTCTCCCACCAAGGGGAGGCTTGGGAGCCGCGGTGCGGTTAGCGCGATCTACCTCCGGCGGCGATGAGAATGTACCCCCGCCGAAGACCTCCACCAGGAGCTCAAAGTAGAACACCGTTGGACGAGGGCCGCCAAAGTTCTCCGGTAAGCCCACAATTCGGACATTATGACGCCTGTTGTGTCCCTCGAGATCTGCCAGTTTTTCCTTCATTAAATTATTCTCCTTCTGCATCGTGTAGTACTTATCCTCCAGCTCCGTGAGTTGTTGGTCAGATATAGTTGCGTTTTCATCCAGCGAGGGCAATGCGGGCCGAGTGGTCATCTATTGCAGCTTTAATACAATCTAGTTTTGGAGTTAGGGAGTGGAACAACAATTTAAACTCTGCCGCGAGTTCCTCTTTATGCTGAGCCAGCAGCGTGATGAAATCCTCTAGCGTCGGGCTAGCGTTAGCAGAAGAGGTCAACGCCGCTGCTTGCTTTTCAGCTTGTTTCCCTTTGAACTTCGACATAGCCACCACTAAGTTACAAAAATGTGTTTTCAAATCCAAAGAGGCTAAAACGGTGCAAGTAATACTACGTAGAGTGCCGAAACAGGGTAGAATAGTTACGCCAATGCGGGAGCAGACTTAGCGTGCAACTACTCTGCTTGCCCCATAACCCCGAAGTCGTCATGCCTCCCATGTCCACACACCGGCACGGCTTAGGTTAGCACCTGTTTTATGTTTGTGTTACAAACCCAAGCTGGAAACACTTCTGCCTCAAACCTTCCTTTGGTTTGCTTTGATCTTTACTAGAAAAAAGATGATTTCTAAAACAATCGAGTGGCGTGATCCTCATCACATCAATGATTTCAGTAGAGCGCTCGGCTGCTTCTGTGTGGAGGAAAGAAGCGATCCAGTTTCACATCTGGCAGCACAGATGTTCAGGCAGATACATCCCTTCTGTGTGGAGGTGTCAGCATGCTGCACTGCTAATGGTTTTAGTTACACTCACCATGACTGTTGTAGCGGTATGTGCTTCTAGAGATCCCATCGGCTGTGTTGAAAAGTGACCCTGATTTAAACAAACCTGGATGTTGTTGCAGGTGTGGCCGTCCTAGAGGGACCCATGTATGCAGTGGGAGGACATGATGGCTGGAGCTACCTCAGTACGGTGGAAAGGTGTGAGGATGCTTCTGACTGGTCATACTAAATAAATGATTTAACTCGAGGTTCTGTGGGAGGGTCATGAACCTGCACTAGAAAGCTTTGTAAACAACCTCAATTTGGACAAATTTGTTCTCTCCAGGTTGATAAGCTAAAGGCTAGTCACAGTGAGTTCAGCCATTAAGTAGATTTTTGCTATTTTAAAACCGGCTGCTCCACCCTGCAGCTCCGTCACTTTTCATCAATCAGATTTGCATTACCTGAGGATTTGGGCAATCTTATAAATGTAATGCACTACTATGAGGTACTATCTGCTAAGTAACCACAGAATTGTATGTGAGTGTATGAAGTGATGTGACCCCAGTGCTAACAGGTATTAAATGGTGTTTGCATAAACCAATGGTTGAGTTGCTTTAAGATGGCAACAATCGTCTCTGTGACTAGCCGTTAGCTTGTCAGTCCAGTCAAAACTAATCTCTTCTCCAGAATGAAGAAAAATGTAAAACAGTAAGATCATAATTATCAATATTTCCACTAGAACTTGTGTTTACTGATCTAACATCCTTCTGAGAGTGCATTTAACCCAAATAAGTCCTGTTTTCTTACTAAACTGTGTTAAAAAGACCTGTATGACCTGTAGATGGTTTTGGTTCAGGTTGACCTGTAATATTTGTGTCTGAGATCATCTTCTTCATCCATAAACTAACACAAAAACAGTTTTCCTGGTTGATAGTACACCGGGGGCTTTTAACCAGATCTGTTCATAGCTGTTGGAGGAGAGATTTGTCCTGTTGTGACATAAAAATCCGAACTCTGTTTTTAAGGTGGGACCCCCATGCTCGCCAGTGGAGCTTTGTAGCGAGCATGGCTACACCCAGAAGCACAGTGGGTGTAGCTGTCCTCAACAGGAAGTAAGTAACGTTTATTAAAGTTCACATTTGTGTTTAGATCCTCTTTGGGTTCCTGTTCTGTTCTGTTCAAAGAGCAAATCCCCCAGGAGCTAATCAGGAACGGCAGATACATCCTTTATGACAAAAATAGTAAAATATTGTTTTAAACAGTGTACCCTCTGAGGAGTATTGTGCTGCAGGGCTCTGATCGGACCGATAGTCTCAGGTTGGTGAGGAGAATTGGTCTTTCCTAAGAATGTACAATCACAGCTGCCAGCTCTCCGCGGCAGCCTCCTGCTGTGGCTGCAAATCCAAGTTCATCATTTTACAAACTCAACTGATTCTGGACGACACAAACACTGAAGCGCCTCGTAGGTTGTTTGCTACTGTACTTAGCCATTAGCCATACGCTAATTAAAGCTCCTCTTACGGTTTGGAGTCCATCTGGCCAGAGCTCTACTCTCTCTGCTTGTTTGGAAGAAGGAGATGAGGACTTCACACACACGCGCACACACACACACCCTGTTACAAACCAGCTCACATATCCAACAGTACGAAACACACGTACTTTATAATTAAGACTTAAGAACAACAGGTCTGACAGTAACACAGCTGTAGTAACCTGTGTTGTTTTCATTATTCTGTTTCTCTGAGAGAGAAAAGCTTTAGAGATGCTAATTAAAACAGAAACAACTGATTTGTGCCAACCATACCCAGGAGGTGTGTGTGTGTGTGTGTGTGTGCGTGCGTGCGTGCGTTTGTGTGTGTGTGTGTGTGTGTGTGTGTGTTTATTCTCCAGTCTCTCTCTGATGGAGCTCATTACTTGCCTGACCGCTTATTATGCCCTTTATTTTTAACTTTCCAAATTCACATTCACAAATTCTTGTTTTCACACACACACACACACACACACACACACACACACACACATACAAGCATTCAAGATGCTTATCCACGAGGATTTCCAGTGTCTTCTATCTTCCTCAGGTTGTATGCTGTAGGAGGTCGTGACGGCTCATCCTGCCTGCGCTCGGTGGAGTGCTTCGACCCCCACACAAACAGGTCAGAGGCTGGGGGGATTCTTTCATCTGGCAAGAATTAATTGCCCTCCCCTGGTTTACTTCCTGTCTGCTGTTTCCACTAGTGAAGCACCTCTTTGTCTGAGGTTATGAGAAGATGGCGTAATCCTGTCAGGATGTTAGAAGAGACCCCAGCTGTCTGCTGGAGCTTCTGTTAAGTGGCTTGTAATGGATTTCATGGTTTTTCTTCCCATTTCCCTCCTGATTTATAGATGGGCTAGTTGTGCTCCCATGGCAAAAAGGCGAGGAGGTGTGGGCGTGGCCACGTGGCATGGCTTCCTGTACGCCATCGGGGGTCATGATGCTCCGGCGTCCTCTCTGGCATCTCGGCTAAGTGACTGTGTGGAAAGGTGAGGCTGCATTTATCTCAGGAGGATTTTTAGTTTTATTTTATTGCAAAGAAAATTATAAAAATGATATGAAATGATTTACATTTGACTTTTCCTGAAACTTTCTCTTTGTCTGTGAGGAAAATAAAATACAGAAAATAAAGTTCAGAATATGGTAAACGGCCTGTATTTGTAAAGCACCTTCTTAGGGTTCTGCAGCCCCCCCACCTTGCAACACAGTCAGTCATTCACCCATTCACACATTGGTGGGGATGAGCTACCATGTAGCCACAGCTGTCCGGTGGCACACTGACAGAAACAAGGCCTACCGGACGCAGGCGCCACCAGTCCGTCCACCCGTCCCTCCACCCACCACCAGCAGGCAAGGTGGGTTAAGTGTCTTGCCCAAGGACACAACAGCATTCTCAGTTCGAGCTGGGATCGAACCTGCAACCTTCCGATTACTGGACAACCCATCTACCTCCAGAGCTACTGCTGTCTATCTTAAGATCAAAATACAAACAAGAATATTTCAAGGCTGCTCAAATCGAGCTTTAAGCGACTCTTGTTCTTAATTTTAGGGTTAGGTTTGTGTTCAGGTGTGTCCAAAGGGTTAGGGTTAATGTAGATCAGCACTTTATGCATATTTTTTGTTCAGATTTTTGCTATAATGCCAATTTTGGTCTTACTTTAAGGAGTGCAAATTTAAATAATTACCATGAAATAACTTTTGCATCGTTTAAATAAAAATGATCGTTTTTGCCTGTCAGGACAGCAGAGACGAGGAGTGATGTGCTCGTTTCTGTTGGCTCTTGTTACGACTCTAGCAGCAGTCTGAGTAAGCTGCCGTTGCTTTACAGCTGTTTTGGGAAGACCAGTCAAAAGACCACTGCAGTAGTCCAGCCGGCTGGAGATGAATGCATAAATGAGTTTTTGTAGGTCTTGTCTGAGACCTTTGAGTCGTGCTATTTGATGAAGATGCTAAAACACTGATCCAGTTATGGCCCTAATGTGAGCAGTGAAGCTCAGGTCTGAATCAGTTGTGACACCAAGATTTCTAACCTGGGTCTTTGTCTTTATTCCTCTGGAGCCGAGTTGAACAATAACTTCCATCCCATCCTTCTTATTTCCAAAGGAAATAACTTCAGTCTTGACTTTAACTGGAGGAAGTTTGATTGCATGCAGTTCATTGACTTGCTCCAAACACAGAGTGAGTCTGGGGGACCACATTCACTAGGTGATAGATCTAGGAAGATCTGGGTGTCGTTTTTTATTTTATTTAATTTTTTACCCCATGTCCTGTCCGGCTGTAAAGCAATCAGAATCTATGTCTGAGTGCCGAAGACATGCCTTACAGTTTTATTCTCACAGGTAGAGCAGAATAGATTCAGCTATATTGTCTCGCATGTTACCGAAACGTTAAAGCCCAACGGACACGGGCACAGAAATGAGAGATAAAGGGGGAGAGGAAAGGAAGATGTGGGGGGGTCACAAAAATAAACAATAAAGGATGTACATGATACCACTTCTATATTTGCAGAAAGAGAGAGAGGAAAGGGGGACACACAAAAATACAGAAAAAGTTTGGACACCCTGATTTCTTTAATCCGTTTCATTATTGGCTTCAATTTCTAGAATAAGTGTTTCTTCAAAAATATACTTTTAGCTTTTTATTTAGTAGGGATGTAAGAAAATATCGATATGGCAATATACCTCAATATTTTATCCTGCAATATTATATCGATATTCAAAAGCCATGTATCGAATTTTTGGAAGAAATTACATGCAAACATTTGTCTTTTCTATTCTTTTGGTACAATTCAAACGCCCACCGCTAGTTGACAGAAGTATGCAATGGGGTTTGTTTCCACCTCTGAAATGTAAATCCCGCTTTTATGGTTCAGATACCTCATGGTAAACATTTTACATATCATTTTGGACTGTTTATTGAATTTTCCTACAATTATTTCAGTCTAAAAAAAATCACTAATATTATCTGGCTGAATGTATACATCGTATTGTCTCCCCATATCGTGATACGTATCGTATCGCCAAAATTTCACCAATACACACCTCTACTATTTAGTCATTTTACTGCGACAAATATATTTTTCCAAAACATTGCTGCTGAGCTGAGTGAATAAGTAGTTATTAAACTGTAAATCTTATGTTTGGACTGCTATCAAACACCTGAGAGGATCAGGCGATGTTCAGGTGTTCATCTCAAAATTACTCAAATGAAAAATGTTTCTAACTAAAGTAATATGAGAAAATGAAATCACCCTTAAAACCTGCAGCAGATGAGCACAGATCTAGCAGATTCATCCAGTCACCAAACCCTGAAATCAGTTTATTATTTTATAATATTCTACAAAAATCATCATGTTTTGTTTTTTAAAGTCTTTGGGAAAGCTATAGCAGCTAGCCTTGCTTTGTCCAAAATTAAACACATGAACTTCCTCAAGTCCCCCAAAGCTGAATGAATATTAAACATGTTTTGTTTACTAAACAAGAGAAAACACACAATTGTTTCAGGGTCTTGTCGTGTGGCTGCATCCCAGAGCACTGTCAGCTGTTCTGCTCCAGATTAACGCCGGTTTAGCAAACCTCCACCATCAGTCGTCAGCGCTACACTGACCTCTCCTACATACAGCTGTATTTTATTATTGTTGTTGTTTGTTTTCAGATATGACCCGCAGACAGATGTGTGGACCGCAGTCGCCCCTATGAGCATCAGCAGAGATGCTGTTGGTGTTTGTCTCCTTGGCGACCGTCTCTATGCTGTGGGCGGCTATGATGGACAGGTGTACCTCAGTACTGTAGAGGCTTATGACCCTCAGACGAATGAGTGGACACAGGTAGCACACACACACACACACACACACACACACACACACACACACACACACACACACTGAATCCTATGTACAGATGAACAGATTTGTGCGTTTTTGCTCGCGATCCTCAGTTGTCCTGTCATGAACAACAGCTGTTGTTATTTTAGAAACATGTTTGCCCTTCCTGCAGCTCCTCTGTTTTTATTCTGACGCAGTTGTTTGTTTTCCCCGAGTTAATATTGTCCTTGGGGCTGCTAGGGGGGACTATTAAAACAGCGAGGGGGATCTCATTCAGGAGCCTATATCTCACTCCCCCTTATACCCCATCTCCTGCAAATCCTCAAAGGATTTCCAGCCAAAGTCACAGGAAGTCTGGCATTTCAGACAAGCGCACCACGTTGAGAACATGAGAGGTGTGGGCGGATACAAAGTACAGAGGAGTGTACATGCTCTGGATAATCGGAGATGTGAGGAAGCGTGCTGAGAACAGTAGACGCATCCTGCAGGTGTTGTCAGAAACACAGACGAGCGTGCCCGTGGGTGTGTTGTCTGTCTGGACTCTTTACCATCACTTCTCCTTATCTCAGCACAAATCTGTCAGTCAGTCCATGGTGCTGATTTCTGTTCAAACTGAGGCTCGAGTCAGTGTGTGGAAGCTACACTCAGGGCTACAGTCCCACAACAAGCGCTTGTTTATATAATTATTTTTAACGAGTGTTATTACGGTCGACGGAGAGCATTTTTTAACTGTCAGAGATTCGTGCTTCTCCTCCCAACTCCATTCATAAAATTGAAGCCCAGCATTTGTCTGCCTTTCATGCAGTTTTAAACAAACGTCTAAGGATGAGAAGTGGTGACCATCAATAATGCACCATCTGTTAGAGCTAGGAGTGCGTGTTGTGAATGACTCTCATTTTCTACCACATCACTTTTAACTAAATATCTGTGACATGCACAGAGACGTGGAGTTATTTGTAGATTAGCTGATGTCTACTTTAGGACTGGGTCACACAGCACCATAAATATGCAGATTTATGACCCGTTCCTCGTCTTCCTCTTAAAGACATGCCCATCGACATACATATATGGACAATGGGTTTCCATAGACTCCAATAATAAGTTTTTGTACTAAAATGGGAGGTGGCCACCACCGCCATTTTGACCGTGTCACAGGTTCCGTCAAGCCCAGACAATTCCACAAAAGGGAAGAGAGGTGGAGCTGAGGGTGGGGCTGTAAGGCTGGGATCAACTGACCACACCCGGTCGAACTAGCTACAAGCTAACCTGAAGCTAACCCAAAGCTAACGCGGAGGTGGGAGCTAAGCTAACGGAGGTAGCAACCTAGCTACAACCGGAGTTAACTGTGCACAACACCAGAGCTTCTGAGTCAGAGATACGCTGGGCTGACCGCTGGGTAAAACCGGGTGGAACACAGAGGTCTCCCGAAAGCTGCTGAAAGCCGGCAGCTGCACAGCATGCCATGTTTGTTTACTTGTGATATTTCCTGTCTGATCATGGGATGTTCGGGTGCGAAAATGGCTTGTGTGTAGTTTTTACCATATGGACGGACATCACCTTCTGCAGAAACCTGGGACATCCATGACTTCTTTATCACTGAATGGGGTCTCTGATGTTTTGAAAAGCCCTGTTGGTTGCAGCCATGCTGTGGTTGCAGATGTAAAATCCATGATTAAGACTTTACGAGAGTTTTATTAAAATCTATTCAGTGATTCATGAGATATTTTCCTCCTGCCCCCAAAAGCAGAATCAAGTTCTTCTTTCTTCAGTTTTAGGAGTGTAGCAGCCAGGTGGTGTTGACCTTTTGCACCTTGAGCCAAAGACCTTTTATTTGTGTTGTTGCTGTACTGTTGACAGCGTCTCACGTATGTCTTTGTGGTCCAGGTCGCTCCCCTGTGCCTCGGCAGGGCCGGTGCTTGTGTGGTCGCCGTCAGACTGTGAGAACAAGAACACACACACGATGACATTCTAACTGAACATGATGCAGCTCAGAGGACGTCCACCAGGTGAAACAGATGCCTTCACCGGGGTGACGGCCGGATCAGTGGGGTCTTCAGGTGCGGGTCGGGTCGGGTCTCTGTCTGGGTTTACATCCTGGTAACTTCCACTGCAGGAAGAATCTGAAACCGCCGAAGAGGAATCAGCAGTGCTTATCTGTAGAGGACACACACACACACTCACACACACACACACACACACACACACACACACTATAAAACCCACAAAAATGCTCTCTTCTGGTTTCTGCTGACAGATAAGTGAGACGAGGAGATTTTTAAGACTCTCATCATTTTCAGCTCCCAGCTTTCCCGAACACACTTTCATGGATGCTATTTTAACACACACCCTGTTTTTATTTGATATTTTGCTGCTGTTGGCGAGTACACCGCTGTTTTGCTTTGCCATTGCTGCCCGCTGACAGATGAAAGCAAGGCTTTTGACATAATCAGCACAGCCTCGTAAACAGCTATTCTGTATGAGGTTTTATTCCCGTCTGAAACACTTTCTGCTCCATCTGATACGTCTTCACACGTCTTTCATGTTGCATCAGCAACATCTAAAGCCTCTGCAAATGGGGGCGTGCAATTTTTTGTCATTTGTTTCCATGTGCAGTTTGACCCCCCCTCCCTACACACACACACACCAAGTGGTTGATGGTTATTATGCAGCGTTAATAGTTTTACAGCCAGAGCAATAACACCAACAGAGTGGTCCTGTGTTGATCCCTGCAGGAAGAATTTGTTTTCAATTTCCAGCCCAGAGCACAAGGTCAGCTGTTTACTGGCTCAGGATTTTAAACAGGGTCCACTCAGCTTTTCCATCTACCAGCCTCCTTGATTTTCCTCCGCTGTAGCTGCTCAGTGTGTGTGTGTACGGGTGTTGGCTGTTTGGAGATTGCCCAAGAATATATTTTTATCTCAAATGAGAATCTTCCTTCTGTTCCTCTCTCCTCCATCCTCTATTCCCTGCTGTTCCCTGACACA
The DNA here is from genome assembly GCF_043380555.1 of Nothobranchius furzeri. Classification (NCBI taxonomy): domain Eukaryota; kingdom Metazoa; phylum Chordata; class Actinopteri; order Cyprinodontiformes; family Nothobranchiidae; genus Nothobranchius; species Nothobranchius furzeri. The sequence goes on along the minus strand of NC_091747.1, from coordinate 79,327,227 downwards.
CACACACACACACACACACACACAGCTTCATTTTAAAGCAGGATTTGATTCCCAGGCAAAAAAAAAACCTAAAAGCAGACAATATAATGAGACTCTGACTGTAATGATCTCACCAGTGGCAGCGTTTTGTTTGATGTCACGTTCAAAGTGCTCAGATGTGATGCTGCTGAAGACAAAAGCATCTAACCTGAAGGAGGAGGATGAATCTGCTGGAACACACTCGTGCAGTCGTGCTGGTGGGCTGTGACAAGAAGCAGGAGCAGTACAGACACTTCCTGTAAGACACCATCAGTGTAGTTCATGTCTGATACAAAGAAGGAAATGTGATGAAATCTGAGCTAGATGCACTTTACACACGCACACACACACACACATGCACACACACCTGACAGCTGAAGAGTCCCAGTAGCCAGCAGAGATTGAAAGACCACCCTAATTTGCCAGCAGGAGGTCTAAAAAGCTGCCAAGGTCAGATCAGGATGTTAACCAAACGCATGGCTGCATTACCCCATCTTTCTCCCCTTCCAACCTGCTGGTTATTTACAGGAATTCTCTTCAGATCCCACAAGCGTGTCCTCTCCGCCGTGTTGTCATGTTGTTTTAGGCTGAGATTAACAGATAAAAACATTCCAAACGGGGTTCTCTGTAGACTGTATAATATGTAAAGGAGTAAATCTGTTGTTGCGTTCTGTTGTATGTAATTCACACTAAACCTTCCGTGTAGTGTGTTTGCTTTTGTACCATGAATACAGATGAAGTGTAAATAAAGACTCGCTGCTACGGCTGCTCGTCGTGTCCTCTTTCTACTCTAGACGTCACGTATAAAACAAAATCTGAAAAGTTTGAGCCGCCGCTCTGTGTGATTTAAAAGTTGTTTTCCTGTGTCTTCCAGAGGCACCGATCTGGTTTATGGTGCAGATGTTTCTGCAGGCCGTCTGCATTTTTCACCATCACTATAAATGTCATGGCGCTGTAAATTAGTTTGTTTCTACGTGGCAGTTGGACTCCGGCGATGGCCTTTTCAGCCGAGCTGCTGGAGTGCAGCTCTGCATTAATTTTCTGTGCCCAAAGCTTAATGAACCCGTTACTGAACTCAGCTGCTGCAGCCAAATCAGAGGCAGCAAGTGTGTGTGTGTGTGTGTGTGCGTGCGCTCACAATTTATAGGTACTTTAACCCTGACACAGCCAATGGAGTCCCGGTTTTATTTATTGCAGGAGAAGGTTTAAATCATAAGCGGTTTTGACAAATGGCTCCCTCTGGTGTTGAGAAATGATGCCGGTGACCTTGTCTCTCGGCCTTAACAGCACCTGATTCACTTATGTGTGACAGAAACAAGAAGGAGGTATAAAACAGTGGTGTTGGAGTGTTCTACACCCAGATGAGCAAACATCCTGCAGATGTCACATGCAGCTGCATATCTTACAACTGCTGCACTAATTATTCAGGTTCTGATCCAACACGTCTACAAAAAACCCAAATCTGGTGATTATACTCGAGCTCCTCGTCTATAAAAGCAATTGGTGTGTCACAAATTTGTATTTTATGACTTAATATTTCATCTTTAATCTGTTTTCCTATAATGAGCTGCACACTGAATGCAGGTGAGTGCTTGTGTGTGAATGCAACATCTGGATCATGATTAGACGAGCTGATGAATCTGATACAAACAGCTGCAGGAGGGACGGTGTCCCTGCGTACAACAGCAGATATGTCTCCTACCAGAAACCACGCTGCACACTCAGGATGGAGAAAGGCATGATGTTACGCTGTGATTATTATGGTCTATCAATGCATGCCAGAGCAGAAGGAGCTCAGCTGTCTTTGATTAGACTTCTGGTTAATTACACCTCAGGTAAGTCTCATTTGTGTTGCCCTGTCTGGATGTTCTTCAGTCGTTTCCTCTTCATTAGGAGCGGAGATCGCTGGGAGCAGGTTCAGCACCTTCTGACCTCTGAAGAGGTCACCGGGGTCATATGAGCAGATTCATCTGGTCAGAGAAAATTTCATTTACAGCATAAAAATGACAAAAACTGTGGATCCAAACTTGTTAAAACAACCATTTGTGTTATTTTTTTAAATTTTGATTGTGGTTTTTATTTATTTTTTCCACCTGCTATTAAAAGCAAAAGGTAGATCATAATATTTTTGCCCAACTGTGTCTAAACGCTTCTAATGGTTTACGGAAAATAACTCATGGTTTTTTTTAACTACTGTACCTAGACTTGAGCAGATTCAAAACATTCAAGGGGAACTCGGCAGTTTAGGCTTGCTTTTAGCACCCTTAGTGTCCGTTAGGTTTTGCTTTTGGTTCTACTATCTTCTTGCTGTGCGTTTGTCTTTTTAACAACTTAAAGGGATACTTTGCAACTTTTTCATATTTCCAAGTCATTTTCTTGAGCCAGTATATGCTAATGACCCTTTACAGGGTTAACGAAAGCCCCCCCGGCCCCTATCGCCCACAAAGTAATACCAGATTCAACCAAATCTCTAAATCCTCCACAGGACAGCTTCAGAAATTTGCAAAATTCAGACAGATCCAGACTTCATTCTAGATGATCAAGATGCAGATCCAGATAAGAAAAAAAAACTAATTATGACCTATTTTCTTCTGCAGCTACAGAAAAAGGAGGTTGGGCCCCCGCAGCACAATTTAACGGTGTCAGCTGAATTAATCATGCTTTCTTTTGTGCTAGTCTGCAAGCCTCTACTCATTTGGGATTTATCTTCTTGCCAGCAGAAACAAGTGTTTTTAATATATTTGCTCTTTGGTCTATTTTTATCTGTTTGCTTTAAAATTCATTCAGCTGCTCCCTTCTATGCCTCTTAATGAGATCTGAGTCAGCAGGGCGTTTTCTGCTGTGGCACACGAAGGAGTTTTGGTGTCACACGGCTGTTTTCTCATCAGATGCCCCCCAGGATGTGGGGAGGAGTAAGCGGTCACCCCCCCATCAGCCCATGAGAGCGTGGATGATCTCATTAAGGTCAATGGCACTAAAGATCAGTTTACAATGTTGAGTTTTTAGATGAACTACAGTGAAGGTGTCTTAATTTACACTTAAAGGGTGGCAGAAGTGGCAGATCTAGGATTTTTCTGAGTATGGCGCCATCTACAGGCCACAATACTTCAGAGGGGGCCAAGCAATGGTCCAACATTTGGCTCATTGTTGGTGCAAGTGGTTGGACTTTGAATTACACCAATCCATAATTTGATAATCGCAAAGGACAAATGAGTGACCGGACAGGAGCACCTCAGGGGACCAATCATATTTCAGCAGGGGCCAATGCCCCTGTGGCCCCACCCCTAGAACTGCCAATCTCACACACTCACACACACCTAAAGCGTGCCTGATGGCCCCGAGGCGCAGCGCCCTGACGTCGGGTGTTGTAGTGTGAAGAGCTGTGAGCAACAGAAATAATTAAAAAATCCATGGCTGCAAATACATGATCATGTACTGTAATCTTCCTGTCCAGGTTTCACGATGCGATGACTCTACAAGCATGGAGGGAAAGAATTTAGGGTAAAATATTGGACTTCTGGACAAGAACAAATCACATCTAAGAAATCCGTCTGCAGACTGTAGCCTCGTAGGCAGCAGATAAACGGCTGGTTTCTCCTGGAGGAGGGCAATAGGCTGCAGGAGTCAACAGCCTGAGTGGTGAAGGTTGGGCTACATAAAGTTAAAGTCCCATTAGTTGTCACACACACTGATGTGTGTGCGAAATTTGTTCTCTGCATCTGACCCATCCCCTGGGGGTGCGGTGAGCTGCAGACAGTCGCGCTCGGGAACCATTTGGTGGTTTAACCCCCCAATCCAACCCCCGTAATGCCAAGTGTCAAGCAGGGAGGCATTGGGTCCCATTTTTTTCAAAGTCTTTGGTCTGACCCGACCAGGAATCGAACCCTGACCTCCCAGTCTCAGGGCGGACACTCTACCACTAGGCCACTGAGCTGGTACAGATCAGTAAATTAATTACTGAACAGATTTATTAAACCCACCGCAAACGTATGACCCAAATTCTGCAACGTAGCAACCAGGCTTCTGTTCAGTCTAGAAAAAAATAATCAAAATATCCTCACCAGACGTTGTCTTTAAAGCCTTTATGTTAAAAAAAACAAACATGTGGAGCAACACCACATTTACTTCAGTGATGCTGAATAACACCTTTATGCAAAATGTGATTTAGAGTTTCGGACACAGGACGTACGTCGTTTTTCCATTTGCCTCCTACAAAATAAAACACCAGAGCAGCTCGTTACAAAATGTACATGAAAACTATCAGCTGCACCTGCTGGAACAGAAGCAAAGTTCTGGGGGTAGAAATAACTGTCTCTGTTGTCATGGTAACTTTATTTACATCGACAATCCCAGCACTAAAGTAATGCCAGGTGTGCAGACATGATGACGGGTGAAAAGAGCAGCATGGAGTTAAAAAGCAGGAAAGGAGAATCTGAGCGGAGTGACGAAGGTCAGAAGGTTCCCTGCTGAGTTTCTGATGTTTATAGGTGCAGGACACTTCTCAGCTTCCTCGTCAGTTTTTAGCCTTGCCTTTTCCTTTTCCTTTGCCCTTGCCCTTGCCAGAGTCTTCCTTCTTCTCCTTTTTAGACTCTTTAGCGGATTTGCTCTTCTTCTGCTGCAGAGACAAACAGGAGAAGTCAGGAAAACTCTGAAAGACAACGATGTCGCCACTCTGGACCGACTTACTTTGATCATAGCATCGGTCTGGACCCCCTCTCCGTCATCCTCAGATCCTGGTCCATCCTGGTCTGCATCCTCCCCTCCAACATCCAAGTCCCCCAAACCACCACGCCGGCCTTTTTTCACAGCTTGCAGAGCGTACGGCGTCATGTGAGCCTCTCTGTTGTACGCCCGTGTGAACGCTGCCTTCACCTGAAGGGAAACAAACATCACCTCTCACCGAGTTAGCTTCATGTGTTCCAACATTAACATGTGCTAGCTGCTAAACATGAAATAATGTCAGCAGCCACCTGGTGATTACGATAGACTGCATCAGATATAAAGACATCTGAAGGAGTAGGTGGGAACATCCACCTAAATCAAACAGAAACATCAGCAGTCACCTTGGAGTCCAGTTTAGAATACGGATCAGGCTGACCACCCCAGGAACTAATCTCCATGATGCTGTCCACATCCTCCTTGATGAGCTGGTAGTCATCCAGAAGCTGCACAGCCTGCCCGGTGCCCTCCGCCCCGTACTTCTGCAGAGGATGCAGCAGAATCTGTCGGAGGTAGTAGAGGTAGTCCAGGTTCACCGCCTGTCTGCTGCCCATCGTCCTGCAGGAGACAGACCCAACCAGGTTAGTCTGCAGGACTGCATGTGTGTCAAGAATAACAACAACAACAATAATAATAATAATAAGGTCCAGAATTTGTTGACAGGGTTTTTTCCACCTGCTTCCTTTCATCTCAGAGTTTAAGACTGTGAGAAATGATGGAATTATAACCTTTTGGTCTAATCATCACAATAATCTTACGAGTGATCTCCTGTAAAAGGGCCGAGTCAGCAGCGTTCAGTTATTCATTTAGAAGTTCCGTCCAAAATGGTGGATTTATGAAATGCATGTTTTTGCTCTTCGTAGAAACTGGAAAACTGGGAAAACACACACACACACTAGGGTTGGGCGATTTGTATAGTTTTTCCCACCGCCAATTGATTATATTTTAGCAGTTTTATTATTTAATATTATTATTTTGCTGTCTATATGATTTTATTTATTACTTATTTTCTAACTTTTGTCCCTTAGCTCTTTTATTATATTTTTACTCATTTTAATCCAGTGTTTCCTCTGTAGGGGCCCTCTGCCCCGGGAGTGGTGGTCGACTGTAGCTTCCTGGGCGCTCTATAGGTGGGGGTCTATGCTCCCCCTCCACTGAGCGCCCTGACTGTGTGGAAGACCTGATGCTGCCGGGACAGACGGCTCCTCTGATGGCGTTTCCTTACCTTACCTTGCTTGGCTCATCTGGACTCAGCCAAATATAATTTTTACGTGCGTACGTGCGTGCGTGTTAATGTTTTTAACCTGTTATGGGAATCTGGGGTCATTTTGTAAAGCACTTTGTTTGAAAAGCGCTTTATAAATAAATTTGATTGGTTGGTCAGTCCAAAAAAAGACGATGGACGATTTATTCGTTCATGTGACGTCATGACGCACGGACTGATTTGCGAACACAGAAGAAGCTCAAAACAGATTGTTTTAATACAAGTGCAGCACACATGTTTGCTGGAAGAGAAATTGATTTTTCTTTTTGTCTAATTTTGTATTTGTAGTTTGGTAGAGTGACGTATAAACGGCCCGTAATAAACACGGTTAAAATGTTCAAAAGAAGCCTCGCAGTTTCCCTCTGGTGCCCACTGTTGTGGTTTTTATTTAAGCTAAATGTTTCCGTCGGATCAAAGGCGACGAGGTGGGGGATGGGATGAATCGCTGCTGCGTTTGGACGCACCTGAGGAGGCAGCATTTGCTCGCTGCCAGAGGTCACATGATCCATTTATCCCCGTCACTTTCCTTTTGAAATTATTAATAATCATTCGTTAAATTTCCATTCATTTAAACTAATATTTAGTCCAACCAAGCTGACGAGAAAGCCCCAGTAACATGAACAATGTAATTAATCGATTTCACTTAAATTAGGAACATTTCACCTGCTGCGGCTCGAACGCACGTTCCTCCTGCGCCGCGTGCACCTGAGCTGGTCACCTGCAGCTTGTGTGTGATCACATGTCTCTAGGGAGCTTGCTGAAGACGTTATGAGCTTCTAGACTCGTGCCTCAGACGGACTCATGACTGTTTCAATAAGGTTCTGGATGGATCTGTGCTCAGCTGACACTCGAAGCAGGTGCTGAATAACGACGAGCGCTACTTCAGCCAAAGTTTTAAATCAGGAAACATTTCTCCACATGAAATAACCAGAATTCTTCCAGACTCTGAAAGATAGAAGGGTTTCCACTGAACGCTGCGCCGTAGTGCACGATGTCGAGTGCGTCACGAACGCTTTCCGAGACTCTCAGCGCGCCGCTTGTGCGTGCACTGTCAGCAGCCAGAGGCGGAGGAGGTGAGAAAAGGCTCAGATGCGCGGATGGAGATCTTTTCTTGATTGTTACCTCCGCAATGTTCTCTGTGAGTAGCGTGTAAAATATTTGTCAATAACAAACAAATAAACAAATTGCCTCCTGTAAAAAAACAACTGTAACGGTTCAGCCCATCGCCGATGGTCGATTCATTCGTCCCATCGCCCAACCTTAACACACACACACACACACACACACACGTTGGGAGAACAACATGGTGTGCAGAAAGGCAGCAGCTAAATTTTGAACTTGCAACCTTCTTGCTGCAAGGCAACAGTTCCAGCGTGCAGCCAACAACCCAAACTAGACCCCTGCTGAACCACCCCACCACATCATCTCCTCCACCTTGCTGGTTGCTATGACAACAGAAAAACACTCACTTTAAACTCATGTGAGAGGACAGCTCCTGAATGATGCGGGAATGTTTACTGGTGGAGGAGTTTTTCCCGAGCCAGCTAGGGAAGACTGGGAACTGAGACATGTAGCCTCTCATGAGCTCTCCTGGAATTACGCTGGCGTAGATGGCCTACACACACACACACACACATACACACACACACACACACACACGTTAGGAAATAAGCCAGCTTCAGTCTCAACGGGTTAAATGTGGACCATCTTGTGAGCGTTACTTGAGTAGGTAGCAGGGACCAGTTCTGCCCTGATCGGATCCGCCTGTCCACCAGGTCGCCGTCGCAGATGGAGTCAGCAGTCTTACTGAGCAGCACCAGGTGGGACTTCATGTCCCCGCTGTGAGAGGAGGCAGCACGGAGACATTAAAATAATAACTGGACGACTGCTTTGCAGGCAAACCAAGAGGTGGTCTCACCGAGCTGCGGCGGGACGAACGTGCACGTAGTTCTCCTGGACGAAAAGAGGCGCCAACGAGTAGTCGTGGAAGAACAGGTCAGACTTGTCGATGAGGCTCATGCGGGCCGTCTCCTCCCCTGAAATAAACACCTTCCTGCACACGTCAAAAGGGCCCAGCTTCATGTCCTTGTGGGCATTTGCTGCGTCGGACTTGCACCTGTCGTACGTCATCACCTTGTCCTTGGCCGACCACATGCTCAGGTTGTGAATCACCTGGAGGCAAAAAGCCAGAGTGGAGATAAAAGAAAACAACTCAAGTCTTATAAAGCATGAAGCCTTTGATCTGTGTACCTGTCGGACATCCTGGTTGGAGGCTAGGATGATCTCATTAAGAGCTGGAGGTGGGATCTTAAGTCCTTCCTTGTAAGCGATGGACATCATGGCTCCCTGTAAAACAAGAGAGACTTACACCATTCTCTGGGATTTATTCAGCCCCTCCTTCAAGCTAACCACATCCATGCTTCTGCCAGGAGAGCAGGAGGGTGTGTACCTTGATCTGTTCCAGCCGTGGCCTCTGGAAGCGAAGGTCGAAGCAGTAGTTGGCCAGCGATCTGATCTTTGGGTGGTTGCGGTCGTTGCACATGCAGATGATGGGAATCTTGGTGTTTTTTATCAAAGCAATCAGCTCCTACAAGAATCAGGAAAAAGCCACTGATGTGAGCTGTAGCAGCGTCGGTATCAGTCCAAACCCGTCAGTTTTACTCATTTAGTCTAAAATCGTTTGTTTTCTCTTTGGCAGACTCCAACAGTCCAGGGGGGCGTTACAGAACACACGTTTAAAACATCAGGGCCTTCCTGACAAATCCCTGCTTAACAAAGCGCGCCCCTTCCCTCCTGCTTTCGCCAGCTCCACCAACAAATCTCAGGTGGATTCAGTCGCCTGTAATTCAAGCGAGGAGCAGCAAGCGAGGCTCCCGTGCGTCCGAAGGCAGCCCCTGTTCATCCATGCTAGATAAATGAGAATGACAGGAAAGGACGGCGCCTCGTTCTTCATCCAGATGGGGGAAGAATTCAAACAAAGATATCAGAACTTAAAGACAGCTGGTTGCTTGATTAAATTTGTGTTACTGCCGTTATTGAGTCAGAACGCTCAGTGTTTCCATGGCAATGCAGGAAGTCTGATTCAGCTCTGTTTCTCCACATATTTTATTCAAGCTTTCATCCTTTATGTGTCATTTTCACATTCTCCTCCAGAGTCCGGATGTTTAGAGACTGGAGGACTTAGATTTTGCCGAGCAGCGGTGAGTTTTAAGAATATACGTTTGTGGCGCTCACGTGACCCTAACATTACCTCTGTGAACCTCTGTAAAGACTTAAATCCAATTAGAACTCAATTTTAAATATTAAAACTCCACATTTAATAATAATTTAGCCATCAGAAGCAAAGCTACAGCTGCTGCTACCGCTGTGGGCCAGCGGTGTCGCTAATTCACCATCTCATAGCTGCCAGACACGACAAGAAAAAGAAGCCGTAACATGCCTCGTCTAATCATTTCCTGCAATGCTAGCTGCTAGCCTGCCAAAGAGCAGGTTTTTTTATCCAGCATGTGTTACCATGGTGAGTGGGAGGGGCTTCATGCTAGCCGTGTTCGTAAAACCGATTTTGCGGCAGTTAAATTGAGATTTTCAAAAGAAAGCCTGGTTTTTGGGATTAGCTTACTTTCTACAACAGACCCCAGATCTATAAATAGAACAAATAAAGCGTCTTTGTTCCCTCCTTCTTATGTTGTAGATGCAGAAACTACATCAGAAAATGTGAAACATCTGTTCAGAGAGAGCGCATGTTTACCTGGACCCCCCCTCGGTCCTCATTACCAGCCATCCCATCCACCTCATCCATGATCAGGACGTGTTTGCTGCTCACGGTCTGAGACGTTCCTGCAACGCAAAAAACAGCCGGAGTGGGGTGCTGCTCCAATTCCTCCATAAACTCAAAAACACGTGAAACATGAGGCACCAACAGGGTCACAGGTGAGCTGTCACTGACAACAGTTGGACGTGCAGCTGTTGCAGCAGCGTAAATCATAACAGAGCTTCCTTCACAATAAGAGTCTCAACATCTGCAGCTTAAATTAAATTATTCTTCTCTGACTGGCTCTAATGAAGAGTTATTAAAGAGCAAATTGCAGGTTAGAGACTCCCATGAACCAATATTTAGAGAAAAATAATAGAAACTCATTAAAAAATGTTTTACACAAACATAAATTATTTAGGTTTTTAGTGTCATTTTAGTGAGAATTATTATTATTTTTTTTTTTCAAACTAAGTGTTGTCAACAGAGGGAGTCCTGTTAGCTTAATCCAGAGAAAAATATGGACTCTAATGCCGGCTCGGACACAGAGGAAACTTTAAATGTTTATAATTCTACTTCTGATGGACCAAAACCATGAAGTTATGAGTTTGCTGCTCGCCCCAGAGCGCAGAGACACACCAGAGGGAGAAACGATCGGCCAAAGCAGAGAGATTGTGCTGCGATGTGAGGAGAACAGTGGGGAAGCATCAGGTGTCTTGTGAGTTAACGATATTAGCTTAAACTCACGTGTTAACATTACAATACTATACAGATTCCTATCATGTACCAAATAGTATCCATCAGTTAATACAACATTAATAATAATGAGCGTCTGTCGACTGTCTTGTCTCTGCGCTTAGAGAGAGAGAGAAGAGAGAGAAGAGAGAGAGAGAGAGAGAGAGAGAGAAGAGAGAGAGAGAGAGAGAGAGAGAGAGAGAGAGAGAGAGAGAGAGAGAGAGAGAGAGAGACGCCCATCATCCGGTTCTGGACCTCATGCGGGCTTCTGTGAGCTGGATCTAACCCAGACACCAGCGAACCAGTCGAGCTGGTATTTTTAAAAACGGTGCATGATCCTGTCCTGGAGGTCTGCGATGGTTCTGATCTGGTTCCCAGAAACCAGCTCGACTGGCCCGCTGAGCTGCGCATCTCTTCTGGTGGTCGGTTCTGACAGTGATCTGAGTTCCAGAAAATCGCAATTAATTTTTTAAACCCTGCCACGAGTCTCCGGAGCCCAGCGCGGACCTCCCTGTCCCGGTACCGACCGATGTGGACCACAGAAGTCCCGTCTTGTCAGCTACACAAAAGGCCCTCAGGCACGAAGATAGAGGCGTCGTTTCTCTTATCTGGAAACCCGTGGACTCGACGTCCAGACAGGCTGGAGTTGGTACAGCCTTCACACACTCTAGTTTATCAAAATGAACACAACCCAACACTAGTTAACACACACACTGACTGGATCAAACGACCTCTCTACTCTAAAACTAGCCACTCTTCCCACTGAGCTGAGGCAGCGCCTAGCTCCTAACTCCCTTTGGTCACGTCCGTGGTTCACATTTAGAAACAAGTGTTTTTAGAAGCTTGGCTGAGAAAGGACACTTTTTTATATGAATTAGAAAAAGAAATTAACCTACAATTTGCTCTTCGACTCCAGATGTAAAATTTAAATTAATATCTACTGTAAAATAACCTAAAGGTGCCACTAAACGTTTCAGTCTTTGATGCAGGAACTCAGAAGTTACTTTAACAATTAAACAGAAGTGAGACAGTAATTGTAGAGAAAAGCTTGTTTTTAGTTGTTGTTGTCCACACACACACACACACACACACACACACACACACCTTTGTAGAAGCCCTCGATGCTGGTGTTGTTCAGCGACTCGGCTACGACTTCCTTCAGGCTGTTTTTGCTGCGTGTGCAGCTGGCGTTCATCTCTACAAAGCTGTAGCCCAACTCCTTCAAAACACATTTATAAAGAGCGTTTGCTGTTGAACACCCAGATGTCACTTATGAGTGTGTGTGTGTGTGTGTGTGTTTTCAGACTGACCTCACAGACCAGGACAGCGGTGGTGGTCTTCCCCACCCCTGGTGGTCCAGACAGCAGAGCAGCTTTGTGTCCTGATCCATCGTCCTTCCCTCCAAATCGACTGAACTTGGCTGCTGCAGAGCAGAAAGCACCAGAGGAACATTCTCATCTGCTACTCATCAAAGCCCTGAGAAATAATTAGCTCATTCTTCTGCTACCTGCTGGCTTGCTGCCTCCGGCGCCGCTATGATGCTGGTACCAGCTCTGTAGCCAGCGGAGCAGCTTGTTGGCACAACTCTGGTCCCCCTGCTGGCCAATCACAGCCTTCAAAGAGCGTGGACGATACTTGTCCACCCACAGAAGACTCTCCCCCTTCATTGATGGAGGTGAGGGCTCTGACGCTGAGGAGGAAGGAAGGTCCAGCTCCTTCTGGGTGATGCGACCTGATCCTCTCCCTGTTGGAGTGCCGTAACCGCTGGTCCTGGTCACGTGACCTTTGGCCTGTCCAGTCTTAGATGGACTTGGGGTGTGGGGGGACCTGGAGTTACCTTTAGAGGGGGAGATCTTCTGAGCCTTGGGGGTGCTCTTTTCGGCATGGCTGGGTGGAGACCTGGTCTTTGAGGCTTTGCTCTAAATGAGAAACATCCATCAGTCACACTTAATCGAACCCTGATGGATCAGATCACTTAAAGAGTTAAAACCTCCTAATAATGTCAAAACCACGACGTCCGAGCACTCACCTCAGCCTCAGCAGTAATCTCGTACTTTGACTTCTTCCCTGGTTTGGTTCTGATCAGCTCCAACAAACCATCCTCATCCAGGATTTTGGTGCCTAGACTCTCCGCCTGAGCAGTTCAAGACAAAGGAGAGAAAATCGGAACGGACTCAAAACCTTCTGGGATCAGAGGGGGGATCCAGATCTGCCACGGAACAGTCATAAGGATGCCTTTTCCTCTGTGTGTGTGTGTGTGTGTGTGTGTGTGTGTGTGTGCGTGTGTGTGTGTGTGTGTGTGTGTGTGTGTGTGTGTGTGTTTACATCTCACAAACTACTGAACTCATCATGAAACAAGCCGACCCGGGTGACTCACCTTCTCCTGCTTTGACACGCCGCCGTCTCTGCCCTGCACCAGGTAGCTGGTCTTCTTGCTGATGTTGCCCGTCACTTTGCCTCCATAGCGTTCGATCAGAGATTTGGCGTCGTCTCTCTCCATCGACTCCAGGACCCCCGTCAGCACAAACACACAGCCCTCCAGACAGTTCTCTGCACCCTGAGAAACGCAACATTTTCTTAAGCTGCCTCCAGAGCCCATCTCAGCCAAACCACCTCTTATCACCAACAAAGCAGCCGTGCAGCTCTGCTCCAACCTTTGGGATGTCCTTGGACCCCAGCGCTCGTGGCCCTTCTCTGTTGAGATAGTTCCTGTAAGCTGAAGAGTGCAGCTTCTTCTTCTCTGCATCGTCAGGACTTGTGTTCTGATGGGAAAACAGAGGAAAACCATTTTCTTTTACTGGTTTCCACACAGCAGCCCTTCCTGACCTGTGCAGCTGAGGCTCACCTCAAGTTTCTTGGGAGATTTTTTCAGTTCTGTTGGCGTCACTTCTGGTTTTGGTGTGATCTTGTCTGAAGTTGGAGATGTCTTTGGCTCCTTTATGGGAGAACTTTTATTTCTCATGGATGTTTTCCTCGTCGGTCCTTCCTTCTTCTCCTCGTCTCTCTTCTTCATCATGGCCACTTTGGAGCAGACCGTGACTGGGGTGTTTCTGGGCGATGGACTGATCACATCGCTGCTCTGACTGGTCTTCAGCGGGCTGCTTGATGCGCTGACAGAACCTGTGCGGTTCTTTTGGGGCGTTGTGCTCAGACCTGGTTGTTCCTCTGAGCTTTTGCGAGCCTGGGCAGGAGAATAAATAAAACAGTGAGATTTTACCTGAAAAAGATAACACGCTACATAATCATGGTTCTCATTACTTTCTTAGCCTGCGGCTCTGCATCCAGCATGGCCAGAGTTCTAGCAAACCCCTCGTCCTCATGGATCTGTTTTTCCAACTGAATCAAAAATAATAATAAAAAAAATTGTTATTGTGGGAAAAAAAGGTCAAAAGACTCTGAACAATTCTGATGACTAAATATTTTAATTTTTAATCTTTTTTTTTATTTAAAATAAAACAAAATCACAGATTTACAACAAAATACCAAACCAGGTGGTTTTGTGAGGAAACTAGATTATTGTACAGAAAGGCAGCATGTGCCATCACATTCACACGTCTGGAAACCGCCTCAGTGACAGAACTGTCTCTGAACAGACTTCAGATCCATTTACCTCCCTCACTTCTTCCATCTGCAGCTGCCGAGCCATTTCTTCATCACTGATCAGGTCATCCAAGTCGTGGGTCGGCTAAAGAACAAGAGTTTTTACGAGTTATGTATGTATTTAGCAAACATGAAAAGAAATTAAAAAGAAGTCAAGAGGAAGAAATGGGGATGGTTTGTCGGAACTCACTGTCTTGCGTTTGGTGCTTGCTACCAGCTTCTTGTCGGAGCGGTGAATCGTCCCGCTGCCAAAGAAGTCGAGTACGGAAGTGGGGGTCTGTTTGGGTGGAGGTGGGGCGGACTTGGGAGTTGTAGGCCCAGGAAGACTTTTCAGACCAGGTTTACCTTGACTGGGAGACTTCACTCGCTCTTTGCTTTCTGCACAAGCATGTTCTGGTTCGGACTTTGTGCTTTTGGCAGTGCCGTTCTGTTTGGGTTTGGAGTCTTTCTTCAAGGACAGGAAGTTGTCGCTGTCGGAGTCTACAAACAAAAAAAATCCATTCTCTAACTGGAAATCTACATTTTTGAAGACTGATCCCGGAACAACAGAACAGTAAATCGGAATGAGACGAGAGTGTCACCTGTTTCAGAGACATACTGAACAGGATCCTTTTTAGGAGGTGGTGCCGTTTTACTGGTTGTTGCTTTTGACTTGATCACAGGCTCCAGCTCTTCCTCAGAGTCTGAACAAAACAAGTGAGGAATCGTCTTTAAAATAAAAATATATTTTAGAAAGGAATAGATTTATCATGGAGTTTACAAGCAATTTAATCTTTTTTCATGGTAAGAATTCCTGATTAAACAAGAATTACATAAATTATTAATATTATTGTGTAACATGAAAGTTTTTTTTTCATTTATTTTATAAGAAATTTAATTAGCGGCAATGTAATGTCAGAAGTCTAGCAGCAGTGATAAAATAAATAACAGACTGAGGCGAAGTTGCTGCTATAAAATGTGGAATGGAGCTTGCAAACATGCAGAGAGTCAATATTTGGGAAGCTAAAGAAATAAATGTTAAATCTACCGACTTAGACCTGAAGCTTACCCGACTCGATCACTGCATGCTTCTTTCGTTTTTTCCCACCACCCTTGTGGTGCTCTTCTTTCTTGGAGTTTTTGATCTAAAAAAAAATAAAACGTTCAAAATAAAATCAAAGAAGAAGAAGAGAGATATTTTCTATAGCACCTCTCAAGATAAAAATCACGAGGCGCTTCACAAAAACAAAAAATGTAAAAATATACAAAAATATTTTAGAAAATGATTGAAAATATATTTAAAATGAGCAAAAAATAGACAAATTGTGATTAAAAATGTAAAGAAAGAGAGGGAGAGTGGATAGGAACGAGGGAAATCAGTGGATCCTGAGGAAGGTGGAATAGGTGGGGAGAGCAGAGCTGTTTTTTAAAGGTGAGATGTAAGATGAGGGATGGAGTTATTTTTATTTGTTTGTGATCAGTTGAGATCAGAAGTTAATGAGTCCTTGCCTTTGTGCTCTTTTTCTTTTTTTCATTTTCATCTGAAGATGCTGAATTATTTTTCTTCTTCACGGTTGATTTGGCGTTTCCAGGCAGGGCTGGCTTCTGCACCACCGGCTTACCTGACACTGGTCCAAAGAATCGCCTGATGTCCTGTAAAACACACACACACACACACAGTTGATGACACTGGAACACATTCATCCACACAAGCTGGAGGGTATTTATTCAACCCTAAAGACTTACTCTCAAACGTATTCCTTCAGTTTTGATTTGAAAGACAGTCTGAACCAGCGGTTACATGTAAACTTGCCTCAATTTTAATTACTAACCGAATCATGTACACGACGCCGTTTACAGCATGACACGTTTCTAGTAAAGATTAAATACAAACTTGCTAATCTGCTGTTTAGCTGCAGCAAACTGTGCGAGGAACTGAAAGCAGCGTAACGACATGACTGACGGTTATTATTTTTGCTTTAGTTGTTTACATTTCTATCTGCAGCTTCTCGCGTGTGCGAATTAAATGTTGTAACGTTTAACATACCATTCGGGACAGCTTCTGTAGGTTTGTTGACAGAAATTTAAGAAACTCCTTGAACTGCTTGGCGCGAAGCAGTAATCTGTTCAGTCGCCGGGAGATGACGTAGCAAAATCTGGTTGGCCTGCGTCAGTGCAACTTTATGTAAACACACAACAACAAAAAAAACTTTATGGAAGCACGCGCCTCTTATCTTGCCTCCGGCGGGACAAGAAGACTAACCTACATTTAGAAATGGTTATTCATCATTCACAACAAATGGCACATTTATAAACATACGCTTTTTAAAGCCTTTTTACGTTTTTATTGAGGTCAAATACTAATCACACACCGTCCACAGCACCTCAGGTGGTTAGATCAACTATTCGGTATCTTCATTTCTAATATTCTTTCCCCTCCATGTTGCATATTTATATTTCTAACCTTTTATTTAACGGTTGGTTTATTGACAAGGTTAGGTGTGAATGCTTCACCTTTAGTTGCTAGATTTGCAAAAAATAAAAATAACTTACCAGATGTAGAAACTTGGCCTGGTGAACTAGACCAAATTCTTGCATTGCAAAGTTAATATATATATTTGTCTGGTTTACCAAACCGTCATATTGAAAAAAATACTACACATCAGGTGGAGTAGGGCTAGATTACAAATACTTATATGCTTCTTTTTCATAGCCTATAAAACCCACATTTAGCATAAGGGCAGTGGACTTTAAAACAACTAGATTTGCTTATTACTCCAATATCTTTTATGATACCAATACTTCAAACTGTACACAAACAGAATGAAGCTGTAATGGAAAATAGTAGAGTAATGTGGGCTAAATAAATTGCTTTAAAAGCTATGTATTACTTGTGACCAATAGCTGTAATACTCTTTTAATTATAGAATATCACCTTGCTTGGTCTTAGGATGATTAATTAGAAGGTTCTAGGATTCTTTTAATTATTAAGGGATCGTTCACACTTCGTTTATGATTCAAGAACCAGTCAGTGTTTGCAAACAAATAAGAGTTTATTTTACAAACAATTAAGACTTGACAAATGGTTTATCCTGTGAGTGGATGGAACTAAAAGATGGGTGTCTGAAATCTATGTGTGAATATGAGATGATGAATCAGAATCTCTGTATCTTCAGAGAGGTGCGTTCTGGTTTACATTTAAGCTATAAGCTGTTATTTATCCAACTGCATACAGATGCTGTGTGCCTACATTACCGTAGAGGCACCCTCTTGGTGGATCCAAAAGTCAGAGTGGTCGGATGACCGCTGGCACCGGAGGGCTGTAGAGTACAGAGGTGCCGTCCTTTCAGTCCTAGAGATGTGTCTCGGGTCACGACAGATGGATGGAAACCACGCGTCTTAAAATAACTCTGAAGGATTTCAGCAGTCAGCTTTGTTCTGCAGGAAAACTAGTTGTTCTCATCTTCACAGGTGCGAAAAAGGTGTAAGGTTTTGACGTGTCAAAATCCTTTTGGTTAAAAAAGGCTGTAGCTAAAGATGGCCAGTCTAAAGCTTTGCTCTCCAACCCTCGAACCGTTGCTGTTCGAACTCTTGTCTAAGGGTGGAAGCATAGCGGCTGGTTTTTATAGACCGCTGTTATCTATTACCAAAGTTAGCAAAAATCTCAAACACACCCGCCTACTTGATAGAGCCCCTGAGTCTGGGTGAAAGGTTAATCTGTGTCACGCATTAATCTTTACTCTGTCTGGTGTGAGCACATGGTGATGACCTCACCTAGTAAACACTACTAAACCTTGAATAGATTCATGACATTTCATTGCTTATAATAAAAGTTCATAATGACTTTTTTTAATTATAAGATCTTTTCTTTTGGAGAATAAAAAGTTTATCTAAAGAGTTCTCTTGTGAGGAAATTTGGGGACAGGAATGCTACTGTTCATTATTATCTGATGAAGCTGCGGTCCCGCTGATGAAGGCTTTGATTAAAGAGACTGTGTGCAGACACAAGACTCCTTTCAGCCAGGGTTAGATGACCTAATCCCAAAATCAGGCCACTTCATGACGTTACAAAGCCAACACTCAATTCAGCTCAGTTTAATCAGGTGACAATAAGGCAGAGTGATCCCATAACTTGAAAAAGAATCTTTATTGGTCGTTATCAGGACACGCGAATAGTCATTCAATATCTTGCTCCACCACAGTGGTCTTCTCGCTGACATAGATGCCATCCAGAAACTTCCTGATGTCCTTCTTTCTGACTGTGGTGGCTTGTTGGATCAATGCCGCTAAAAACAAAAAGGAGCAGAGCATTAGAAAAGTGATCTCCTCTGATAGCGTGAGGGTGGTTAGAGCATGCTCGACTCACTGGGCCTGATGGCAAAGTTTTGAATCATGCATCAAATAAACAATTTAAGGCCAAAAGCATAGAGAGAAAAGGGTTAGGAGCAAAGCTGCTGAGTTTTTAGAGGCAAACATGCAACAATCTAAGGACCAGGAGTAACTAAACGTTAGTGATGTACAATGTCAAACTGCTCCTCTTTCATAATTTTAGCAATGGAGAGTTGCCATTTCATTTTTATAAGGTGCTACATGTTAGACTGATGTAGAGTTTGGATAAGACAGCAGAACAGAAACGGTTGAAATCTGGTTTTCAGAGCTGACGAGACTCATGGATGATAAAATGACGGCACTGCCCAGTCCGCTCAGACGCTTTAGACAGATTAGTGTGAAATAGACTCTTCAGTAATAGAAAGAGTAATTAGACATGATATGTAAAGAAAGTAGACATTTCCTCTGAAACACAAAGACAATTATGACGGCATCATCTAACCTCTACACCAGATGTCATTTTTACTGGTCTGGTTCCACTACTGTTCCCTTCTCAGACACATAAATGCCATCCAAGAACTTTCTGATATCCTTATTTTTGACTGTGGTGGCCTGTTGGATCAGAGCAGCTGGAACAAAACACAGCTGGGTTAAAATCAGCACAACAAAAACGCCATCACTCCTAACAAAAACCTACAGAAGATATTATAGATTAAACATTCAGTCTGACTGGTCAAAGAACAGAAAAAGCCCCTTGTGAGTTTCTTAATCTTAGTGTTATAATTTCCCTCGTGGTGGATCACTCATTTAATCAATGCATTTGTAGTGGTCTATAGTGGGTTTTAATTACTTCATTTTTACACAATGCACCTTTAAGGGTATTTAAAAGTTATTTAAACAGAATCTCTGAAAAGCAGCTGTGTGTGTGTGTGTGTGTGTGTGTGTGTGTGTGTGTGTGTGTGTGTGTGTGTGTGTGTGTGATTTATATATGTTAAGATCTGAAGTTCTGAATATGTATGGAGACACAACAGCTGAGAGAACCGGGACATTGAATCTCTTGGTCAATCTCCCCCTCCCAGAAATTACCATGAAGTTCCAACAACGGAAACAATGATGCCTATAAACGTTCATTTAGTCCGGCTAGACAGAAGGTGGACATACCCGAGTTAGAAACCAGCTCAATGTCGTTTCCCTCCAGGACCAGCTCGTCCTTCTGGGCAGATGAAACGGCACAATTCACACCTGGAAGCAAGAAATGTTTTCAGAAAGAGGCTTTAGTGCTGGAAAGCATCTTAAATCTGGGATTTTTGTCAGAATCAAGGCTTAAAATTTGACTCTTCACTATAAATCCCAAATTTAAATTTAGCTTTAGTCAAGTTGTTGCACTGAAACTTATCCTGGTTCGTGTCTGAAACTCACCAGACCGCATTTAATGTGTAGAAATCTGGGGAACTGCATATAGAACTTACACACAACCTTTGTTTATTTTACAGAAAAGAGCTTTGAGAATTAATAATAACCACAGTAGAGTTCCATCTAACCCGTTTTTTATAAAATATAAATGAAATTTCATGATTTGGTTGACTGGACAATATTGCATACAATGTATAAATCTAATATAGGTACGTTGTCCAACAACACTCAGCGATTGAAGAGGGGAAAAGCAATTATATGTAGAAGGGAACTGAAGTCTTAAAAAGGCCCAGATTTAGAACCAGAATGAAGGAAGTAAGTATTTCGGTGAATGGTGTGAAATTATGGAAGAGCCTGGACAGAGAAGGAAGAGAGTCAAGAACTTCAAGTGTTTAGAGAATATATTAGATCAAGTGTGTTGGGTGGATATGAATGTGAATAGTGTCTGTGGCTATAACTGAAACATGGACAAGGAACGTGACAGAATGAACTTAGAGGGAAAGTATAAAGATAGTTTTGTTATTTTTGTTTAAGGGGGCAGAAAGGATGAGATATTTTCCTTCCATCTGCTCCCTTTCATTCAAGTTTGTACTGTGTTTATATGTACATTGTATATTTATTTGTTGTTTTTTATTTAATTAAATAAATATTTGGAATATATATATATATATACACACACACACACACACACACAAACAACAGAATCCACATTGATCCAACTCCATGACGCCACTGACTATTTGGGTCACAAAAATGATTTGGTGTAATTCCCGGACAAAATGAGAAATTTTGTGACCTCTTCAGAAGTCTGGGTTTCTAATCTGATGTAAAACAAACCATCAAATGATCAGTCAGGCAACCCAACAGGTGTTTCTCAATGTCATTTATGATATATACACAGGGTCCGAAATTAAATGTTTTACTCAGCGGCCAAGTTGGCTGGTAGATGATGAAAATCTACCGGCCAAGCATATTTTTTACCGGCCAAAATTCTAAATGATTTAGATCTACCTAAAGCATGTTATTCTATATTATGTTGATTCCAAACAGAGTGACAAAATAATTAAAACATCAATTAATAAGAAAAACAACTCTTTTGTCATTTTTACTATTTATTTATTTATTTTTAGAGATGTTTTTATGAACTCTTTCATTGAAATCTAGTCAGACTCCTTGTTTTCTCTGTCCATGAAGGTCTGGCCTTCTGCTTCTGACACAGTCTTTGTGCCAAAGCATTACAGCCTCATTTGGGTCATAGTCCTTGATCTCAGGAGAACACAGCTGCACCATGAGAATATCTGAAAGTGTGGCAGGGCTAGGGTTGTCACGGTAACCGGTGTAGCGGTAAATCCCGGTAAAAAAGTTGACAATAATAATAACCGTCTTGTTTTTAAAAATATATATTATCTCGGCGGATTACCGTGGCTGCGGTGTAGGTGCGGTGACCCTTACCAGCCACCGTATCATCTGCTGAAGTTGCCGGCGGCACATGCATACTTTGTTGTTTACGACCAAAACTTTCTTGAAGCTAAAGCTGAAATAATGGCAGGAGGAGACGACAGCACTCGGGACATTTATTATCCCTCAAAGAAGACAAAGTCGGAAGTGCGGGCATCTTTTGGATATTTGAAGAATGCCGAGGGACAGTTGTCTGTGAAAGGCAGCAACGCTACGTGGCCATCATGATGTAGCCATTGTCTCACGACTCCGCCGTCTCCGCTTCGCCACTTTTCACAAAATCTTCTGGTTGCCACTGGTCCTGGTGGTTATTCTTCCAGTTCGACGAGTTTTCCTTTGGAAGGCTGGCTGACTCCAGTTAAAAACCGCCACATTTCACCGCTAGTTTTAACACGAAGCTAACTGCTAACTTGATAAACTGATTGAATGGGATAGGTGGAAATGACGTTGGATGCGGCGCTCACGTTTCGCGTACGTTGCATGCAGGCGGGAGGAGTATCAGAAATCCATGGAAGGTGACTGATAAACATAACTCATTTGGTGCAAACATTTACTCGCCAGGTGGCAGATAGAGCTAAAACATTTACTCGCCAGGTGGCAGATAGAGCTCAAACATTTACTCGCCAAATGGAGCAATTTGCTCGCATTTGGCGAGTGTTAATTTCGGACCCTGTATATACATTTTTCAATTAACCACCAAACAAATACCTGTGCACAAACTAAAGTATGCTGCTGTACTGGAAGGAAAATAGAGCAAAAACATTATGCCAGTATATGTTTTTCTTCACTGTAAACATGATGTTTACATTGATCTGACTTTAAAAACTAAAAAGAAAATACTGTAAATCCTCTAATACAGGCCCGGGCCTGTATTTGACTCAAGCTCATCAAGCTCCAGGCCTTTATTGGAAGGAGGGCCAGAATTAGAGGCAGGCCTCTATTTCTATTTGAGCAAAATGAACTAATTGTTCGCTGGAGTTTCTCACAATTAAAATTGCGCCCACATTTTCAAAGTTAAACATTTCTTTTAACAACGGTAGTTTCTGCTTCAGCCCTCTCCCCCCGCACAGCGGCCGCAAAATCACTGATGCGCCTGCAGCCTCTCAGAGTTCCTGCTGCTCTAAACATTAAAATAATTATTTCATTTTCTGTTCCTCACTTCTGATTACCTTCACTGGTGTCTGTTTGTTGCAACCACCAGGTACAAAAACTAACTTGTTTTTATTTGACTATTTTTCTGTCCTGCCTTTTTATTATCTTCCTGCATCTCCTCTCAGTCCTAAAGAAAAACTGCTACCTGTGTTCATATATATTCACCTTATGAGTTACCTTTGAACTGCAGTTCTAAAAGATCTACCGACCGCAAAAACAGCGGAGTGCCGCTGCTCGCCGGTGTTCCGGGAGGCAACGTGCTGTGCCAGAGCGTCGGTACCGACACCCGCCGTAAAACGGACATTTAACCAAATTGTGACGTTTACCCTCTTGCAATTTAACCTTCCCCTCACCCCCATCCTAACCTTAACCAGCTTGCGCATGCAAAGCTCTGATTGTTGATGCGCTCCAGACATCTGCGTCCTGAGCACGGCCACAGTAACATTACCAAATCAGGTGTCGCCACCTCAAAAACTAATTTAACACGCGATCGTTCATGTCGGCTCATTTTCTTTTATGTTTTCTGTCTTTTATTCTTTTATTCGTGCCTGATGCGTTTCGCTGCTGTGGATCGGGGCGCATCACCTGTCACCTGCTGACAGCAGGCTACTGTCTTTTCCGTGGACTGCATATTGCCGGTCATTATCACGTGACAGCGACTAGTCGACGACAGGCATAAAAAGTCACTATAGAGCGGTGAAGTCGACTAGTGACTAGTTCATACAACCCCTGCTACTGCTCCCCAGAGTGTTCTGCAGCATAATCAGCACGTTCTCTTTTAACTTGATATCAAATTTTCGCCTCCTCTTCGTCTCCGCACGGTTAAAGTTACCCTCGCAGTCTATCACTGGCAAATCAAAAGTGAGACGAATGACACAACCGCCCCCCGTACTTGCTTGTTACCACATTCCACCCGGCCACAATAAAAAAAAAACGGCCATTATTCACCTCCACCGACTCCGACCAAAATATGATACCCGGCAGCTAATTAAATACAGGCCAATATTAGAGGATTTACGGTAAACAGAAAATTTAAGTTAAAAATATTTAAAACAGATCATGCAAATTTGTAGGTCACCAGGTTCTCATCCATCAT
This sequence comes from Nothobranchius furzeri, assembly GCF_043380555.1. Classification (NCBI taxonomy): domain Eukaryota; kingdom Metazoa; phylum Chordata; class Actinopteri; order Cyprinodontiformes; family Nothobranchiidae; genus Nothobranchius; species Nothobranchius furzeri. The sequence goes on along the minus strand of NC_091747.1, from coordinate 79,303,713 downwards.
GTTCTAATTATCATAACCCAGTCTTGCTTTAACCAATGGAACCTACATTTTATTTTACTTTTTCCAGTTCCCACATGTCCAGCATCCATCAGCATCACTCACCAGCCCTCATCCTGACACGACGGATGTATTTCTCTCCCAGAAAGTTCCTGATTTCCACCAGAGATCCACTCTCCTGAATGACCACGTTGATGGGGAAATGGGCATACACGGAGCGCATTTTATACCGGAAACCCTGCAAGTAAACAAGCATCAGCGGCACTGAACTCGACTGGCAGGCCAACAAAATCTTCAAAAACATCATCCAGCTGCACGTTCACAACACAAATCCACTCATTCGGTCGACACACACGCTGAACACAAGCCTCACCAAGGTGACACCCTTGATCATGTTCTGGACATGGCTGCAGATGGTACGAACTGTGGCCAGCTCCTTTCGGTTTCCCCACCATTTATCCACACGAAGCTAAGGAAGGAGGCAAAAGTCACTAGTAAACCAGAACTAGTGCAAAACAACTACAGAAAAACATCCAATAACTGGCAACAAATGTTGTTCACACTCTAATATGTAGAGCTTGTAATTTTAACGGTTTGCATGCAAAATAATCAATCCTCTTTACTAAATCTAAAGATGAAAAATGCAATATTCATGCTTTTGTGCGCTGATAGTTACACAACAGAAAACGATTTACCAGCCCTCAGACTGTATACTACATGTTTTCTTTATAACACTGACTATCTCATGTCCCACATCTTCTCACCCTTACCTTCTTCTGTTTCTTGCCCAGCAGGCTGAGCTCCAGGTTGATGTGGTTGAACTCCCTGGTGAGCTTACCACGGGGCCCTTTGACAGTCACTGTTCGCCCCTTTAACCTCACCTCGACTGCAAACGCATAACAAGGTCGGAGTTATTAAACAAACAAAAAAAAACATTAAAGACATCAAAGTAAACGAGACACACAAGTTTCTCACCATTGTCGGGGAGGTCGACAGTCTGGCTGCTGAGAATGGTCTTCATTCTAGAGACAAGCGTGTTTTAAGTTAGAGAACCGTGTCTAAACAAACTTCACCATGAAGCCCACTTCAAGTGAACGGCTCAAGAAACTGATTGGGCAACTCAATAACGTGCTTGTGTATAAATTCGAGTATACGTGTTGTAAGATGTTGTTTCAGACAGAACAATTCAAACGTAGCCATTCTGGCTGTGCTAGCGTTAGCATTAATGCTAACATACTGATGCAGCAGGTCCAGATTGGGATTTGTTCGTAAAACGCCACATTTATTGCAAACGTTTAAACCCTTTTCTAAACTTTAAATTTAAAAATAACGCTGTTCAACTAGCTGCCGGATTAAACATCAAGAGCGTCAGGCCTCAAGACTGTCAATCTGCTGGATTACCGCTGACCTTTCTCCCCCAAAACACAAGACAATAAAAATACAGCCTGCTTATTGAAGTGTAACTTTAATCACACTGGAACTCTCATTAATGAACTAAATTTAAGTTTTAATCACTCAGATGGGGTTAGATGAAACCCTCGGAAATATTTCACAGCTATCCTCACCTCGCCGGTAGCAGAGGAAAGGAAGAGGGGAGGACGTCACGACGCTGTTGTAGGTCACGTACGTTCCACCGCCAGACATTGCTATCGATTGACGTGTTGTTTTAACTTCACAAACTTTTGATGGATGTCTAAGGAAATGTGCTTAATTCTGCTGTAATAACACATTTACGAACAACACAATAAATAAATTAGGTATTTTAATTGCCGTTTTTTCCATCGTGTTTGGCTGCGCCCGTGTAATATCTCACAGAGTATTTTAAGGGGCCAAGAGTGGTAATCCATCGTCTTGGACGTAAAACCCCACTAAAATATGAAACAATTTACACATTTAGAATGTGTTTATGAGATAAATAAATAATAATTAATGGAAAATCAGTAAATGGAAAATAATTCGTAAATTTTCGCGTTTTCCAATTTTGTTCTCAGGCCTTGAATGCAGCACGAGACCAAAAAAGCTGATTACCGAGTTCGGTTACCAATGACAGCTGCTTGCTAACTAAAGTCATGGCGTTGTTTAAACAGTGTTGCTGTTTGACGGGTCGGTTTTCCACAAACCGGCTGGGGTTGAGTCCCAGATACATCCCACGTGTGAGTAATTCACCTGGTTGATTAACTATCTTACAGAAACGCGTTATTTCAGGATTACAACTCCAGCTCGTTTGTTGTGTCACTGTAGCTCATTCACATAGATGATTTAGAACATCATGACAGTAAAACGGATCCGTCCTTCCATCCATCCATCCATTGTCTGAGCCCGTCTGACAATCTGGTGCCTGGTGCCTATCTCCAGCGGTCAATGGGCAATCAGGCGGGTACACCCTGGACAGAGAGCCAGTCCATCGCAGGGCCAAAGAGACACACAGGACAAACAATAGTAAAACGGATCTTTAAAATAAAAACAGAACTAATCATTATTGTTTGTGCATGTAGGTTTACACCAGCGGTGTGACAAGTGCGGCCCAGTGCTCTCCGGATCGGAAAAACAAGAAGGAGTTCCTGGGAGAAGATGGGCCCGACCTGCAGGACTTCATATCAGGAGATCTGTCTGAGAAAAGCAAGTGGGTTGAATACAGAGGCAACCTGAAGAGACAGAAAGGAGAAAGGTGAATTTAAATCAGGTTAAAAGACTAGAAAATACTGTGTCACCTTCCATGCTTTCAGTATTATTCATCCTACCAGGAGCCTGGCACCAGGCTAATTGAGCTCACTTTTAAGGTTTAATCGCTGAGGATTTAAAATCAGTCCATTCTTTGAGCACACGTGAAAATTAGGATCTAGTGTTTTTTATTTAGTCCTGCTTTGTCTTCATGAACAGAGGAAAGTTTATTTCTTAATTTGATCATTTTCCAGGTTTGCATTCAAACTAGTTAATTCACACATACCACTTAAAGTTGTTTTTAATTTTGGAGCAGTGGAACTAGATATATAATTTATTTGGAAATTAAAGGCACCATATGTGAAGCTAACACTCAGATATATGGCATATTTACTGTTGTTATTAATCTGCACAGCCTGCAGCAACAAATCTACTCATTTAATCACTGTTTTCTGTTTACTCAGTTAAAACGTATTTGCATATTTTTGGTGAGTGAAGTGATGGGTTTTATTGTCAGGCTGAGACTTCCTCCATGGCTGAAGACCGAGATCCCCATAGGGAAGAACTACAACCGGCTGAAGAACACCCTAAGAGACCTGAACCTGCACACGGTGAGTTCAAGGGTTCCTAAAACGAATGCAGAAGCAACATGCTGATGCAGATCAATCTGATTTACAGTAATTGTAATTATCTTTTAGCGCAATGTCTAACAAATACCAGAAGGTCATGTTTGCGCTTAAAAATCCAAAGTGTCTTTACAGCAGGTATATATTTTTGAGTGTGTGTTTTTCAGGTGTGTGAGGAGGCCAGGTGTCCGAACATTGGGGAGTGTTGGGGAGGTGGAGAGTATGCTACAGCTACAGCCACCATCATGGTGAGTCTGACACTCTGGGTGGTGACTTTATCCGATGTTAACACATTTCAGCATCAGTTTTTTTTTCTACTCACAAAGATGGGCTCTCTGTTTTTGTATGTAGTTGATGGGTGACACGTGCACCCGTGGGTGTCGGTTCTGCTCAGTGAAGACGGCTCGCCAGCCGCCTCCTCTGGACCCAGATGAACCGTACAACACAGCCAAGGCCATCGCTGCCTGGGGGCTGGACTACGTGGTTCTGACGTCTGTGGACAGAGACGGTAAAAAACCCTCTCCTGTCTTCTTCATGAGTTTATTATGAAGTATTAAATTCTTACATATTCACAGCTAAATTCATCAGTTTGTTGTTTTTATTGACAGATATTTCTGATGGAGGAGCTGAACACTTTGCTAAGACTGTAGCTAACCTGAAAGAAAGGTAAACTCCTGCTATGGACATTACAGATCTTTGTATTTTGACAAGTTTTCACAAAACTCATTATTTTATTCAGAAACTCCCACATCCTCGTTGAATGTCTGACCCCTGACTTCCGCGGTGACCTGGCCGCGGTGGAGAAAATCGCCCTATCAGGGCTGGACGTGTACGCTCACAACGTGGAGACGGTGCGTGAGCTGCAAAGGTAGTCATTTAGCTTTAAATATTGGCAGTTCTAGGGGTGGGGCCACAGGGGCATTGGCCCCTGCTGAAATCTGGTGGGCCCCCTGAAGTGCCAGCCTCTCACTCAATGCGTTTACATGCACATCTAGGTCAATCTAGGTCAGTCTAAAGTAAAATTGGGAGCTTTTATCCTACTTTACATGTATGTTAGAAAATTAACATCTCAAATCAAGTTCATTCCACTCCGTTACAGTAGGTAGCAACGTGCCCTGTTATGACGGCATTCTTCTGGTTAGCTTGTAGCAACAAAAAATGGTAAACAAATGCTGGCATAACTTATTCGGTACATACTGTACTGCTTGATGGTGTTACATTGTGGTGATGCTTCTGCGGTCTCGTCACCTCTGGAGGTTACTGGCATCAGCTCAACCGTGCGATTTACTTGCAGATGAAGTTGGTTACCTACATTATCTGCGTTCTTCGGCACAATTACAACCAGTTCACTTTCAGCAAGACTAACGTGTTTACATACTTTTTTTTAAAAATGACATCAGTCCATGTAGAGCAGGGGTGTCAAACTCAAACTCACACGGGACCGAAATGAAACTCTGGGACAGAGTCGAGGGCCAAACTTAATATTTTTTGAAAAAGTGACGGCAAATTTGCACATTTTCTTTATCAACATAAATGCAATTTTGAACCTTTAAATTTGGAAACAAACTTATTTCTGCATTAACACTGAATGTGGAATAACCAAATTACACACAAGCAAGTCAGTTTTAAATAAAAGGCATCAGTGGTATTCATTACTTGTGGTATAATCAGCATTTTTAAAATCTATTCAGGATTTATGTTTTCTTGTTTATTCATTTTTCTTATTTTTATTCTCCTTTTTTCTCCTGTAATAAGTGTCATCGCTGCGGTGACGTCTAGCTTTCCCCACTGAGGAACAATAAAGGGATTTTCTATTCTGTTCATCTATCTGCAGCCTTTCCACTTCCTGTTTACTGTAGGTTAAATATTTTCTCACGGGCCAACAACAAAATAAAAATATCATTTTATCTTAAATGAAAATGCAACATCTCACCTGTTAACTTTCATGTTTTGGAGCAGAAAAAGAGCATAAAACCAACATATTTAAAGCTCAGTTTGCTCCACTGGTTTACTGTGATGCTCACCTGTTCCAGCCAGATACCTGCATCATGGGGTTGATCTGAGCTGAGGAGGAGACTCCTGTTGTTTTGTTCATCTTCATCATAATAATGACAACATTAGATGACAACAGGTGCTCACATAGGTTTGTGCTGATGAACATGTCTGAGCAGCTTGACCACGTTGTTGTGTGTCGGGGAGGAAACACAACGACAGCAACCACAGAGTCATGCTGGTTTGAGCGTGCCGCTGCTCGCTGGAGTTATATCAGCTCTGTCTGGATGTTAGTTGGAAAACTTTCTCTTTCAGTCGTGAACACATTACTGAGCGGCTAGAATCTCCGTTTCTGGGCTTCAACGTCAGAAAATAGCTGAGTGAGAGGAGTGTAGTTTGTCCGAGACAGCGGAGCTGCACACCAGCAGCAGGGGCTGGAAAAAACACAAAGGAGGGGGCGCGTCGGCTCCGCGCTAATGCCGCAAAGCATCATGGGAGTTGAAGTCTTTGCGGTAAAATCGGCCAGCGGGCCAGTTTTAATATATTTTTGATATTTATCTCGTGGGCCACATAAAAATGCTCCGCGGACCGCATCTGGCCCGCGGGCCTTGTGTCTGACATATGTGATGTAGAGCAATAGTTCAGTTTTCTGATGTGCATGTAAACGCACCGACTCTTCTGTCCTTTGGACAGTGATGTTTACAAGTGGATGCAAATCCAAGTCCAAACACTAGTGATGTTAATGAGCCAAATAGGAATTTCCAATGTGAAATCTTGTGTAAGGACTTTGGAGTAAAACTTGTCTGTCCCCCCCCCCCCCTTGATGGCCCCCCACTCAGAAAAATCCTAGATTTGCCTCTGATTTTATCCAGCTGCAGCTTTCTTTAGACGCCTTAACCGATACACATCTGCTAAAATGTGAACAAATGAGGTTACAAATCAGACTCCTCTGATCAGAAGAAAATCTGCGATCTTTGGTTTTGCTTTCATGTTTCTGTAACCAAGTGGATTTGTGTGGATTATAGATAATAAATTATCCAGACATGTTTTTCTGTACTGTTAAATAAATGTTGAGAGCTTTTAGTCACAGACGCGACTGTAGCACAGTCTGACCCAGCAGGTGTTGTGAAGCGTGATGTTTGTTCTTCCTTTTGAACCCCTGGAGCTGATGTTGAGTGTGATCTGGTTCCAGGTATGTTCGTGACCCCAGGGCAAACTTCGACCAGTCTCTGAGCATCCTCAGACACGCTAAAAGGGTCAAACCCAACGTGCTCACCAAGACATCCATCATGTTAGGACTGGGAGAGTCCAACCAACAGATACTCAACACTCTGACTGGTATGTATACACACACAAACACACATTTCAGTGTAAATTGGCAGAGCTCTAACAGCTTGTTGATGTCACAGAGCTGCGGGAGGCGGGAGTCGACTGTCTGACCCTGGGTCAGTACATGCAGCCCACGAAGCGCCACCTGAAGGTAGATTCGTTCACACTTGCTACAGAAACAATCGTCTGGAGAAACTGAACAATGACCACGTGTGATTGGGTTTAGGTGGAGGAATATGTGACTCCTGAAAGGTTTGCCCACTGGGAGAAAGTAGGGCGTGAGATGGGTTTCGTCTACACAGCCAGTGGGCCGTTGGTCCGATCCTCCTACAAAGCAGGTCAGCAGCTTTGAGCCGGGATCCATTTCTACTTCAGATTAGATTCGTGAGACAGATGTTTGAAGTTTTACTTTTAATGTCTTTTGAGCGTCAGGCAGGTCTAGGTTAGACTTCAGTGCTGTAGGTGATAAAAATTTAATAATCCAATTATTATGTGAGGTGTTCAAGAAATGGAGAAATGGAATGAGTTGTTCTAAAATCCTAAAAAAATATATAGAAAATAAGAAAGATCTGCATGTCCATGATCCTGGTACCTGTTCTTGTTCGGCTACAGGTGAATTCTTCCTGAAGAATCTACTGCAGAAGAGAAAATCTGAAGTCACTGCAGCAGAATAAGCAGCTGCTCATTTATTTGACCCCTAATCTGTCTAGTAGATGAAAACTACATTCATATCAGTTTAGGAACACTTAGTTTCCAGCTGTGGCTGCAGGATGAAAGGAAACAAGCAGAAGTAACCCTTAAATCTGCGAGTCCAACTTCAGTACTACTTGCTGTCATTTTCCACCAGAATCCCTCCAGAGCTCCTGAATCCCACCTGGACTGGAGGCTGCTAGTCAGCGACGATTTAGGATAGAAGTTTTCTTCTCTAAAGGACGGGCTTTTCATTTTGTACTGTTAAATCTCTAAGATGTATATTTGTATTTAAACATTAAAAGTCTTCACCTGTATTTGGTGTTTTTGTCCTCCGACTTCAGCAAAAATGAAAAGAAACATCCGTTTATGGCGCTGGTCTTTAAACAGCTTTAGACGCAGGAGACCAACATACTGCAGGGATGATTTACAACAATAGCTTTTAAAAAATTTAATGAAAACTTGTCAACAATTAAGAACAATACTGGAACAGAGAAAAGTTCACATCTGTAAGGTATGGACAACATAATTTCTGCTGAAATAAAAAGACTGAGGGGAATGTGTTTTAGATATTTGCTACGTTGGTTGGAGGTTCGCTGGCAGTGATGAGAGGACAAACGGCCGCCGGCGTGTAGGGGATTCGAGTCGTCGTCACCTTCTTTCCAATTGTCTCGATCTGCAGTCGGAGAGAAGGAGTTAGTGTCTGTCTTTCATGCTTTGTATGTACAATGTGCAGCTTTGTGCGCTCACGCAGAAGCCGATGCACTGCAGCTGAGCATGGAGGTGATCCAACACTCTGCGACCATCAAATATGAAGGCAGGCTTCAACATCATCTTGTAAATGTTCTCATAGTCCAGCTCCTGTGGTGGGATTAGAGGATCAGGAGTGGTTAAAGTTCTGCTCTGTTCTGTAGATTATGAAAGGCTAAATATGACCATGACCTTAAACATGTCCCACTCGGTGCAGATGACCAAAGCGTGTGCGCTCTGGCAGGCCTCATAAGGGTCGGAGGCCACGGTCACCAGCTCAGACACTAAAAAGGATCGACAGACAATGAATCAGGTCGTCAAATATCCCAGGGCTCTAAGTATACGTAATGTAGCTTCCGCTAACTTAGGAAAAAAGCTGTTCTTTAATCTCTAAAGAGTTTAATAACAGCCGCCATGATCGCTCATATTTCTTTTTCTGAGGAGCTTACTGCAGATCATTTCTCTTTAGCTACTCTTCAAACATTTTTAAAACTGCTCATGGTGTTGGAATCTAGAAGGGCTTTCTTCTCATTGGCCTTACCAGGCTCATGGCATTGTAAGTTCAAATTCTCTAAAGTCTATAAACGAAGAATCCCTGATCAAATCTCATCAGCCGGATGTGATCCTCCAGCTCTGATCATTATTTAAAAGGTTCTTCAGATGTGTGAATATTTACAGACTCTGTTAAAGTCTTACCCAGGGACTTCATGTTTTCTACAAGGATCAGGAAGTTAAAAACTTCAAACAAAACCAGAGCTGATAACGGGGTCACCAGAGTTCAAAGCTGTTAAACTGATCAGGGCTGCAGCATGACTACACACACACACACACACACACACACCTCTTTTGGGGTTGTCCTCGGAGATGCTAGGCTGAGAGAGGTCGTGAATGATTTGCTCCTTAAGGACTTTGGGGTCATAAATGAACAGCTTGGCTCCTTCATCCATCAGGTACTTGGAGATGTAGATACTAGACGACTCTCTGCAGTTACCAAACACACAAGCGTCACCTCTGACCGGGGTGAAAGTTCACTGCTAAATAATTTGGAGAACTTCCAGATAGAGCAAAAGGATCAGCAGTGACTCAGCATGTTCAGCATGAACAGCCACAGTCCTGTTGTCTACGCTCTTTATTCCAACAGTATTTGGTTTATATTGAATTTCACCAGAGCTGAGAGGAACTAAAAGGAGACCAACCTTGTGTCACCAGTGTCTTTTTTGAAGGAGAAGCCCAGCAGAGCGATCTTTTTGCCCGTGACGGTGTTGAAAAGACAGTCGATAATTCTACAGGCGAAGCGTCGCCTCTGGTACTCGTTCATGTCGATGACCTGGGAAGAACCAGGTCCACCAGATCAGAAGGAGATTTGTGGACATCTGATAGGTGTGCTGTGGCATGTAGTTATCACCTGCTGCCAGTAGGACGCCACCTCTGGCAGGTTGAGGGCCTCACACAAATACACCAGATTGAGAACATCCTTCTGGAAACAGCTCCCACCGAAACCTGTCCAAGGAGTGGGGCAACACTCAGATCTGTTCAACCGTGCTAGAGTTAGCTTTTCTCATAGTTCTGGTGTGTTCTGCTCAGGTGGACGTGAACTACTGTCTTGAACTTTTCTGATGGGGATGCAAATGTTTGCTGCGGTTGTTCAAAGGAACAAATGACTGTGTGTGTTTTTAAACACTTGAGAATATTAGTATCCTGTCTCATGGTCCCAGTACTTACCAACACTGGCTTTGAGGAACTTGTTGCCTATTCTCTGGTCCATGCCGATCGCCTTGGCAACCTCCTCCACGTCAGCGCCGGTGGCCTCGCACAGAGCGCTGATGCTGTTGATGCTGCTGATTCGCTGTGCCAGGAAGGCGTTAGCTGCCTGCACACACAAGAATATCTCTACTTAACATTTGTGTTTGTTTATCGCCATGTAGTGATCGTCCAGTTTTAATGGATTTCAAACATTTGTACCATCTTTCTCTGATGTCATTAGTATTTTCTGGAAGGACACAAAATGTTTCATAAATAGACTTCACACCCAAAGTTGTTTAGTGTTGTTAGACAAGATTAACAATAAAACAGCAAGAGCTTTTATATCAGATGAGTTTCACTCGTATACAGTTGGTTTATTCTGCATACATGTTTTTAAACTTTAATTCATGAAGAATATGAAAGGTTAAGGTTCTGTTATCAGCATTTGAATTGAAAGATTTGTGTTACCAGTTTGGAGAGCTCTGATGACCATGTGTTGGTGGTGATTATTCTTGTTTTGGGAACCCAGTGTTCGTATACAGCACTCAGCGCTCTGATCGCCCTTTGACCTTCAGCAGTTTCGTCTCCACCAATCAGGACACGATCTGGCTCCTTCAGATCTCGCACCGCTGTTCCCTCAGCAAGGAACTCTGGGTTGGACAGCACCTAAAGCAGACATATTATTTTATAATTAACAGAAACACGACAGATCTGGGATACGTACCAGCACACACCTGCAGGTCAAGGCTGGGTTTGGTGTTAGCGTCAAATATCCGTCTGATGCTCTCAGCAGCTCTCACTGGCACCGTACTCTTCTCGGTCACAATCTTATAGCCATCAGACACCTCTACGATCCGCCGAGCACAGGCCTCGATAAACTTCAGGTCAGCCGCACGGCCCTTCCCCACCCCGTACGTCTTCGTTGGGGTGTTCACCTGTGACACGGGCGCAGTCATGACATGACAAGATGCAATCCAACCATCCAAATGGCAGAAAACACGAGATGCGGTCTGTGAAAACCAAACTGAAAAGCTTACAGAGATGAAGACGAGGTCGGCCTCCCGGATGGCTGAGTCGATGTCTGTAGAAAAGAACAAATTCTTTCCTCGGCATGACTCAACCACCTCTTTCAATCCAGGCTGGGGGAAAAAGGGAGGAGGTGGGAAACATCATCGGTGAATGTTCAGGGGAGAAATGAAAGTCAAGCCCTAACTGACCAGCATTAGTCACAGTGATGCAGTTCTTGGTTAGAGCTGACGTAAGAGAACTTGCACAGTCTGGAACTAATTTAAGTTTCATCTGGTCCACGAGAGAGCATGACTGAAATGTCTCTGACTGTTCAACAGTTCCTGAGTGTAACTCGTGAAACCCTCCAGAGACCTGAGGCGTGGCTTTTAAACAACAAAACCGGACTTATGAATCAAACGATCACTGGTCTGAATATTCCAGAGCCACGTCTCATGTCTGGTCATGTCAAAGGTCATGAGAGCTCCTTGTTAAAGTCTTACCAGACGTTATCATTTATCCTGATCTTACCTTTAGCACACAGAAGTATTAATGCTGATATGATACCTCATATATGGGCAGAGTTTCAGAGTTCCAGGCTTTAATACGAGACTCGTTGATGTCCACCACTGTCACCGTGATCTCTGGACACATGTGAGCGATTACACTGCATGTTGGGCCACCGACGTACCCCGCTCCAATGCAACAAATCCTTTTAATCTGAAACATCTGGAAAACAGTGAAGTAAACAAAAAAGAGCTTGTATCAGCCCCTGTTCTGTGCTTAAGTAACAACTAATCACAGCTGTAATTAAAGAAAAGCATGGTGATTTCTGTAGTTACAAAAATATTAACAGATTTGTGTAAATATAATTTTTTTAGCTCTGATGTTGATGTTGGATGTTTTCTAAACAACGTAAAACCAGCTTTTCAGTTGGATTTTAAACATTATGGTGGATTAAATTCAATTTAAGTATATAAAAATCAAATTAATCCGTTATAGTCAAACTAATGTGTTGCACTTCTGGTTTACAAGTCTTTTTTTATAACCCTCTAAAACTGTAATATCACGTGTTATTACAGTTTAAAAGTTCTACTTTTACAACGAAAATCCCACAAACATTTCAGTTTGACTTTAAGGACCTGATCAAAGTAAGTCTATAAATCATTGCTCGATCTGATCGCTGCACTGGTTTTGTCCCATCCGTACCGTTACAGCAGCATAGCCACGTCCTACACTAACGACAAAAGAGTCCTTCATCCAGCCTGGACCATCGCTGCTCTCACACACACACACACACACACACACACACACACACACACACACACACACACACACACACACACACACACACACTGAACTAAACACACAAAATGATTCATAAGCGGAAACCAACGGTACATGAATGGACTCCGCTAACAGAGGTTAGCTAAACTAACGTTACCTTTGCCAGCTCGACAGTTTGTGAACTTCAAGAAGGAGCAGATTTTTTTTCCTCTTTCAGACGAGTCTCCGAACCGAACCGACGTCAGTAACGGGCCTCCGGTTCGATACCGGGTGATAAAAGTGTCTTAGCCCGGGGTGAAGAGGTTTTGGTCGGATAAAGTCAGTCTGCTGGATCTCCTCTGGGAACTTTGTAAGCCGCAGTCTGAATTTAAGGGTCGGCGACGTATGTCTGTGGGTGGGCACGCGCAGCGAACGCACATTATTTTTCCGGTGGCGGCCCTTTCAAAATAAAATAATGTAAACATCAACATTGATCGATTATTTTTGTTTTTACTTATAGTATCCAGGCACAACGACTTTATGATTTCCTAGGAAATTTTTATTCAGGTATAACATGTTTCTAATCATTGGATACATTCGAGTATGTGACAGCCTGATGCAGGACATTCTCCCCATTTCCTCCTTCCGCTGCTTTGCTTTATTAACACATTATTTCTCTAAGCACTTTTTGATCATAACACAGATAAAAGATGGGTACCTTAAAAACAACTGAACACAAAATGGCATTTATGTGTTTGAGTTGTAAATATTTATTTATTTTCAGTGTTGAAACTTGAGGTGTCACACTGATGAATCATAAATAACACCAACCACATTTATTGAACAAATACATCATGTCAAGTTGTAAATAACATTTCATATAGCATTTAAAACTGCTAAACAGTTCATTAAAGCTGCTGGTTTTAAAAGTTGGCAAAAAAACAACAACAACCTCTCTCTCTTTATTAAACAAATTTCAGAAAAAGAAAAAACTTTAAATGTAAAACACTAATGTTCTGGTGGTTCTATGTTACAAATTTACTGTTATTTTTTAAACGGAACAGTTTTATTCGGGGGGCTCCATGGCGGGGGAGGACTGTCCTGGATTATTTCTCGTACTCGTCTTTCTTCTCTTGTTCTCTTCTGCTCAAGATCCTTTCTTTTCTGTTGAAAAACAAATAAATTAATGAATAATGTTGCAGTTCAATTAAAGTTACATTGATTATTAACATCATGCGTCACAAACATTGTCCGTAAAATAGCTTTGGAGAGGAAATAATAAGTAAACACAGTTTTTCTTACCAGCCAGTTTTCATACATTTCCAAAGCCATTTTTTCCTTTTCCTCATTCATGTACTGCTCCTCTTCTACTTTCGTTTGGATTTCTTTGCGTTCCTTCTTGAGTTTTTCATGGAAAACACCTTTCTTCCTTTCACACCTTAATCAGGTTTAAAAGACAGATAAAACACAGCTTCGAGGCGAGAGTTATCTCATTACTGGGGTGTTCAGTGAAGAGATAGGGGCGGTGAAACATGAAAATCCAGCTGTGACCACCATGGAAACAGAATCATATAAGAGGGAGAAGAAACATCTGCAGCCACATCATGTGGTTTTCATGTGCAAACATTTAAAAAGGAGGCATTGATAATTCTGAAAAATAAATGTTATTCTGATAAGTAAATTAGAGATTTTAAAAATGTTTTCTGTTCATCATTTCCATCTAGAGTTTAAACAAAAGTATTATAATTTCATAACTAATAAATATGAGCTGAAGATGATAAAGATTTGCACCCACCAGTCAGAAAAGGCCAGTTTACTCTCCATCTTCCTTTCTTCCTTCTTTTCTTGTTTCTGCAGCAGGAGCTTATTTTCAGCATCTTTCTGTTGTCTGTACTTTTCTCTCAGCAGGTGATCCTGCTCCTGCTTCCATTTCTCAAACACCTTCATCGTCACCACAGAAGTGCAGATGAGCATCATATTAATGCACAGTCGTTCACGTCAGCCTCCAGATGAATCCACATCTGATAAACACTTCACCTGTTTGGCAGACTGTCTTTTTTCTTCTTTGTCTTCCGTAGCTTTTTGTTCTTTTCTAATCCTCCTGCTCATTTCATTTGCTTTGGCTCTGAGGTTTTCTGCCTTCTTCTCCTCCCAAGCTTTGAAGGAGGCAACAGCACTTTCCCTTTTAGCCTCCTGCTCCTGCTTGTTAACAGAGAGAGGGTTAGCAGCATTCATTTGGTTTATTATAACCTCAGAGACGATAAACTGTAATCACCATTTTCTCCTTTTCTTTTAAAAGTTTCTCCTTCTTCTTTAGCTGGACGTTTTGTCTTAATGTTTCTCTTTTTGTTTTAAGCCATTCCTGTTAAAACACAAGCAGGATTTTAGCTGGAGTTATAGCGTTAACACGCAGACATAAATACACGGACTTTGTCTTAATGCTGTGAACATATAATGAGTCATGCCTTCTAACGATTTGCAACTCTTCCTTTAGATGTAATTGCATTAAGAAGGGTATTACTGTTACATCTATGTAATAAACTCATTTTAAGTTGTACTGGCAACACAATAACATCAATGCAATACTCGGTATGTGTGCAATACCGGATTTACATAGCATGTCTGTGTCCCTTACAGTGGAACCCAAACTTTCTTTTTTTTTCTCGAAGTTTTTAGCGGTCGAAGGTTACAATACTAGCTCAGTGCTCATGTGTATAAACATGTACCTTTGTTATTTTTCTTCAAATTTATCTCTTAAGTATTTGTGTTGCTGTAACAAGTGAATTTCCCCACTGTGGGATGAATAAAGTATTATTTTCTATTCTATTATAAGACACTGTTCTACTTCTGTTGAACATCATAATTACATGTTCTCACTAGGTTTTAACTGAGATCAGGTGAGAAACAACCCTTTTCCTGTTCCCCTCCTTTGTCTCCAAACAGCTGGTTCAGGTTTGCAGTGATGACTGAACTGGAGAGCAAACTTGTGAACTTAATCACCATTACGCCCTCTTGAATTACAAACTGGAAACTGCATCACATGTTATGTCTATAGCTGCTTCTGCTAAATCTGAAATGTTCTTAAAGGTATGGGACATTCATCTAATGAATACATTTGCAGTATCTGCCTTGTAAGTCATAGTCAGGAGGGAATAAATCCTCAGCTGTGCTCGCTTCAGGAACTAGCAAAATGCCTCATCAGAGGAGAGCTGAACACGGCAGGACTTGGAGTCTTGTTTCCTGATATTTGGAGATCTCGCCTCAGATTGGCTAACAGCACCAAGACTCACTGGGTCAGTTTGTCCTGTGACGTTGATGTTTTATCTCAACAAATAACACAGGCCTGAAGGAGTTCTGCTGTGTGGTGGAGTTACTAATGCTAACGATTAGCTTCTACAAGCAGAGACGTTCTCTGCTGTTTCCTGGACGCTAAACCAACATCCTTCCTTGTTGTGAGTCAAGATAGACAAGTCCATGAATATTATGTGACAATGTGACGTACAGTGGTGACGGAAAGTATTCAGACCCCTGTCAGTGGGGCAGCAGTAGCTCAAGTGGTTGAGCGGGTTGTAGGACCATGTCATATTTCAGTTTTTCTTTTTTAATAACTCTGCAGAAATTTTTCAATGTTTCACATCTTTAACTTCTGATCCGACAGAGTGTAGATCTCTCGGACTTTACAAAGTAAATAAAGCGACACACTCAAAGGCCAGCAAACCCCAAATACACTCATTTATTTCTAGGCTCTGTCAATAGCATGGCTGTACTTGTACAACAGCTGATGTAGCTAAGGGTTTTATCTATTTTTTGCTGCTGTCAATAGAGTATGAAGCAACAGGTGGAAAACAAAGGTCCCCTCCTAGTAGCTTGAGTTAGTTAGGGAAATATGAACATAAACACTGAAAAATGCTAAAAAAAATTAATAACTGAAATTTGGGAGGAAAATTAATATAACTAACATTAATATGTTAAGATACAATTATGATAAAAATGTATTTTAGAAGATCACCTGGCCCTAACAGTGTCTGATAGAATAAACTCTGGTCCTTGGATAAATCCAGGTGAATACCGCTGATCTAAAGGCTCAGGAACCTTTTGCAGGTGTTATGGATTCATTAGCTAATTCGAATGTGAGACTTTGAGTCTAGAATATTGAACCTTTGCACAATATTCTAAATGTCTGAGATTTCGAATGTGGGTTTTTCATAAGCTGTCAGCCAATTTGTACCACACTTGCTGTTTTATAGTCTTGATGTTGCCGTACATTTCACACATTTAAGCAATTTCAGCCGGAAACAAACTGGCATATTTCCCTAAACCCAACTTATTGCAGAACCAAACAATCATAGAAAAACAACTAGACATACAAAATATGAAATTTACAACAGTTCTCATGAAATACTATAAAGTTTTTTTTAAAGATTTAACTTGATGCCAAACGCTGTTTCTGGCCTTCTCATCAGTTTGGTGAGAACCAGTCTCTGTTTTTCCAAACTTAGGTTGTTCAAAGGGCCTCCTATGACATATATTGATTCTAAATAACTTTTTCACAGACTAATGATTGCCAGTTGCATATTTGAATACAACCGTTACAAAGAAAACTATTTTAAAGAAGGTTAAAATAAAAAAGTTGCTGTCAGGGCTGTAAGGCTGGAACTGTGGCCTAGTAGGCTGCTCTGAAACAGCCATCAACGACTCAGTCTGACCTGGTAAACCGCTGCTCTGAGGGATTCTGCTGCTTGTGGCTGAGATTCTTGTAAGGAGATTTTACGGTCCAGAACTTTGAGATTCCCTAAATAATTTGATTCCATCTTTTTGGAGCCGACACTCTGAGACCTCGCAGTCTTCTTGGAGTGCGAACTGGAAAGACAATGTGATGTTCAGCCAACTTCCTGTTTCAAAGAAGTATCTGTTAGTTTAACCTGCATGCTCACCTGTTATCAGGGTCACAAGAGAGTTGAGTTGAGAGGTCTCTGGAGCATCCCTGAGAAAAATTAATTAATCCCTTTTTAATTATTAATGTAAAAGTCATACTAAAGAATGTACAAATGACCTTACATTAAATTCTTCAAATGATGTAGAATAGTTCTCCTCAGTTTCTTTTCCATCATCTGACGCAGTAAATCACATATCTATATTATTACATTTTACATTAATCTTTGTTAGAATTGAGAGATTATCATGAATTACCTCTGGAGACGGAATCAAATGTGGACTGCAGTTGTGACTGTGTGCTCTGGTATGAAGATTTGTTGAGGACAGGTGAGTTTGTTTGATCTGTCCACTGCCAGCAAATGATACAAGAAACATTGGTGTACTTTCCAATTAAAATCTTTAAATGTAAGCAGTAAAATAAACACATGAATCTTACATTATTGTGGCTGGATGTATCCGTCGAGCAGAGAACTGACACAGAAGAGGTCTGGGGTCGGTTTGGATCCTGAGTTTCAGTTTCTTCAACAGGTTTTTCCGAGGTGTGTGAATTTAATCCAAAGGTCCTCTGCCGAGGTTTGGGTTTGGGAGGCTCCCTCTCTGCCACACACTCTGGAGAACACAGAATAAAAAACCTTGATAAGGATCAGTACAACTTGCTTAATAAACTGACATTTTGTTTAAATGAACAAACCAGCTGAAATATTGTTGTTGAAGGAAGATGTTGATGACTGAGGAGTGTCAGAGGTTTCGGCCACAGCAACAATCTCCTTCTCTTGCCCTGGAGCTTCCACTACACTGCCGTCAGATGGTAGCGGCAAAGTCAGCGAATCATCTGACGTTTGGTACGACCTACTTGAAGTCTTCCTTGTCATTAGAGAATCGGTAGCTTCCTCATTTGTAGATTGTAAATTTTGTTCACTGAGGTTTGTGGAGTGCTTTGAGGATATTGACTCACTACTGAAGGACTCTGATGCCTTGTTTTCATGATGCTCTGAAGCCGTTTGGTTTTGGGAGTCAGAGCCATTCTTTTGAGATTTCAGGAATGAAACTTTCTTGGGTCTGCTATCTTTATCTTCGTCATCTGAAAGATCAAAATTGTTCAACTTGGTTTTATTCTTTGAAGCCTTAAAGGCATCAATCCTCTTTTTTCTTGAATGAAGAAGTTTGTTCAACAATTCTAAAAAACAAAAACATGAAAGAGAAGAAAAGACATTAAACAAAAACATCAAATGAAACGTGCACGTTTTATAACTATGGAGAGTAAAATGGTAAATGGCCTGTATTTGATATAGCGCCTTCTAGAGTTCTTGAAACCCCCCAAGGCGCTTTACAACACAATCAGTCATTGATTCACACACACATTCACACACTGGTGGGGATGAAAGTTCTGGATATTTTGATGATTACCATCCTCAACTTCATTCGTGTCTTTAGAGAATGGTTCTGCTTTTGTTTTGCTTGTCCTGGCGAACACAGCTGCTTGAAGTTCATCCTAAAACAAAACAATTACACTTCAACTGTTTATAACAACCATGCAAACCAGGCTAGTTAGATTTTATTCCTTTCATTTATCTAAATAACTGCGTAGTGAAAAAAGTAAAGACCTCACCTGAAATGTTGTTCTTTTTGTTGTTTTGGGGCTTTTAGAATAAGCGAGTGTCCTGACCTCTTGATCTGTCATAACCGAACTATAAATAAAAGCACGGAGAAATAGATTAGCATGCTAGCTAGTGTCAGCGGACGTAAGTCGGCCTCTAAACCAATTCTTTTGAAAAAAATAAAAATAAAACTTTTCACCCTAACCCTAACCCACACGTACTGACGTTAACTGGAATGTATTTTCACGCTTCTATAAACTATACGCAGCTTAATAACACGGGTTACGTAGCCAGATGCAAGAGTAGCGTAGCCTGCTAAGCTAACGTGGCTGTTACCGGTAACCAGGGAAACGAGCGAGGTTCATTTTTCACAAGGCGCATGCCCAGAATAACGGAAGGGACGGGAGTCAGGGGCCTCATTTATCAAGCTTGCTTACGCACAAAACGGGGTCGGAAAACTGCGTAAGCAACTTTCCACGCAAACTTTGGGATATATGAAAGAACTTAGCGGAAAAATGTGCGCAACTTTAAATTGACTAAGGACCTGGCATACGCACATTTTGGACATGGAGAGCACCTGCAGCGCTGCTGCTGAGAAGGATACAATTATGAAATCCTGCAGCTTTATCAGTTGTACTGCTTTGTTTTCACACAGAACAAGACCCCCCACAATGCAGCTCAAAAATTGAGCCCAACCCGGAAGTACCAAAACTTGCAGTTCCACCCTCATCCGCTGGGGGCTGGTGTCAGAAGTTAGCAAATTCCTCATTGACTCCCATGTTAAAAATACCAATTTCCCAGCAGAAATAAACATGTTTACAGCCTGGTTCCAAAGCATGTTTTTTGTTTAAATGATCTAGTTCACACTCATGACAACTCTGACGGGGGTGAATTTTTTTCTCACTCTTCTGAAGTGTATTAAAAGCCTAAAATTCTGTATAATTAATGAGCATCCGACCCACGTGACCGCCGCCTCAGACCCACGCCTCTTCTCCCCTTCCCGCAGCTCGGCGCATCTCTGTCTGATCGCGGCTTCTGTCTGCTGTGCGGGCTGCCGGCTGGTTCTCCCCTCCCCGCAGCTCGGTGCATCTCTGACTGCTGCGCACGCTGTCGGCTTGTGAAGCTTTCGGAGACCTGTGTTCCACCCGGTTTTACCCAGCCCGGCGTATCTCTGACTCAGAAGCTCTGGTGTGGTGCACATTTAACTCCGGTCGTAGCTAGGTTGCTACCTCCGTTAGCTTAGCTCCCACCTCCGCATTAGCTTTGGGTTAGCTTCAGGTTAGCTTGTAGCTAGTTCGACCGGGTGTTGTCAGTTGATCCCAGCCATAAAGCCCCACCCTCAGCTCCACCTCTCTTCCCTTTTGTGGAATTGTCTGGGCTTGATGGAACCTGTGACACGGTCAAAATGGCGGTGGTGGCCACCTGGGTAAAACTGGGTGGAACACAGAGGTCTCCGAGACCTCCACAAGCCGGCAGCCGCACAGCAGACAAGCGCCGCTGCGATCTGAGATGCGCAGAGCTGCCGCTGGGGAGAACCGGGTGGAAAGGTTTCCATCACAGAGCGCCACAAGCCGGCAGCCCGCGCAGCACACAGAAGCCGCGATCAGACAGAGATGCGCTGAGCTGCGGGGAGGGGAGAACCGGATGGAAAACATCGGTCTCCCGAGAGCTCCACAAGCCGATAGTTGGAACCCAGCTCCACCAACATGTTATATTTCAACCCATTTTCTTAAGTGCAGCATTATGTTAAATGCACTGGGTTTTACCCTATTACATTTAAATTTCATGGTTAAACAGTACATGTTAAAATCTAAGCTCAGCTCGGCAATGACCTAAAATACATAAATATAATTTTACTTACCGAAAAAATGAAGTGGAGACTCCTTGGACGCCCTATTAGTGCAATTAATGCCACAGCAAGTCATTTTGTCCAACAATTGCACAAAAAATATCCAAACAAGAACACACAAACACAGAGACTCAAAATCCAGGAGCAGTTTCCAAGCCAGGCCGAGGCTCTACTGAGGCCTTTCCATGGAGCTAGCTCTGTGGTCAGGTCACGTGGGTCTGATGCTCATTAATTATACAGAATTTTAGGCTTTTAATACACAAACAGAAGAGTGAGAAAAAAAATTCACCCCCTCAGAGTTGTCATGAGTGTAAACTAGATCATTTAAACCAAAAACATGTTTTGGTACCAGGCTGTAAACATGTTTATTTCTGCTGTGAAATTGGTATTTTTAACATGGGAGTCAATGAGGATTTGCTCGCTTCTGACACCAGCCCCCCAGCGGATGAGGGTGGAACTGCAATTTTTGTCACTTCTGTGTTGGCCTCAATTTTTGACCCGCAATGTGGGGGCTTGAATGTGTCTGACAGTGTGTGTCCTGTCACTGTGACCTGATTGATCATGCGCCCAGGCTACTTAGACAAGGAAGATTTCTGTTTGGCTGACTGGTTAGCGTGCGTGACTTTCACCTGGGAGTCTGGGGATTGAATCCCGACTGGACCATTTTTTTATATCCGCCACAGATCTCTCTGAAGAATCCACAACATTGATGGCTTCAGTAACGCTGTGCCACTCCGTGGATTTTCTCTTATTTGTTTTGCAAAAGCACTTCCTTTCATTTCTCCACCTCACCCACAGGTACCTCAACTTCTGCTTCTGTGAAATTGCGCTTCTTTGATCTGCCTTGATCTACGGTCGCCATCGTCAATGGCAGAGCGCTGCAACAGCTGGCTTATGTATATGCATGAGATCCACAAGGCACTTTGCATTGATTATTTATGGCAGTAAGTGGGCGTGGTGAGGGCGGGATGTGACTAAAATGCAGCTGAGAAAAATTCTCGTTAGTCTCCGATTTATGGAGCGGAGATTGCGTGCAGCTGTGCGTCCTCCATGTTTGATAGATCACAAACCTACTTGGCGCAAGTACAGTTTTAGGAAGGATTCTACACAATGTTTGATAAATGAGACCCCTGGTCAGAACATACCCATAATTGACAGACCAAAAATAAACTCCTTTTAAATTGAGAGGCACGTTATATTTTTGCACTGCTTTTGAAAGAATTTTAAAAATGAATAATCCTCAAACAAAAAAAGGTAAACAAGAGAAAACAAATGATAGAAAACAAAGCTTTAACCTAACCTTTTATAGATATTATAGGTGAGAGTTGACTTTCAATCCACCTGAGAAAATATGAAGAATGCAAAACTACAATTCTATGGATTTTAAACATTTTGCATAAAACTGAAACATTTTGGACACAGTTATGCAGATAGAAATGTTAAGACAGAAAAGTGTGGGTTCATAATAAAACAAAGACAAGATATTTAGACTTTGATTTTTATTTGTTTTGTTGTAGGAAAAGTGCGTAGCTCAAGCCCTTTAACTCTTGTTACATTATCATTTGAAGTCTCCTGTCATACTAAATATTCTTACAGATCTCTGAGAAAGTCTGGCCTCCTAATTTATTGTATATGAATGCCAAAGTTTATTGTAATTGTTACAGCTGCTCCCTGCTTTACCACACAAAATACAACTAAAAGTTATATAAGAAGTAAAGACATCTGGTATAAAAACAAGGAGTAGCATATCTGAAAGTACGAAACAGGTCCTAAAACAATACATTGAGGTTTCTGATATTCTGGAAGTAACCCAAAGCCCAGATACAGTTTAATGGTCAATCAAGACACAGATAGATGCTCACAATATATCTTGAGAAGAAAGGAAAATGTTGAAAAGCTATAGAATATTGTTTCAGTAAAAAACTGATACATTGGGACTGAACTTGTGTGTTGAATTATGGTTTTAGATAAATGGGTGCAAGAGACCAACAGGAGACTAACATACAAATCCAGTAAAATCAATGAAAAAATACAGACTTTTGGAAAGAAACCGTTTGCATAAAGGGCTTTAAATATCAAAACTAAAAATCCACATTGGCACAGTTGAAATATAAACCTTTCAATTCAATTAAGTCTGGCACAATACAGGAGTTCTGTTGAATCAGGACATCAGACCCTCCGGAGGGAACAGATGGGCTGATAAAATACAGTTTTTAGTATACATTACAAATTCTTTAAACTACAAAATTATTTACAGTACACAAAAACTCTTCGCCATGTGTCTGAATACTTTTTTTTGAGTTTGTCCTGAAACCTTACCCTGTAATTAACCACAATCTAAACTTTCTAAAGGGCCAGATTTGCATAAACAAGCTCACGTAATAACGCAAACCTGACAATTTGGTAATCATGCTGGTTTTATTATTGTGTCTAACTATTTGATGAGATACGACTTTGCTGGTTGTGATCAAAGTTTTAGCTTTCAAACAGAAAAAGTGGAATGTTAGAGTAGGACCCAGGAACCCATCACCGCTCATCTACTGAGGGAGCATGGAAACAATCATGTACCCACCCAACAAGGATGTCCTAGGATTCCCTTTGTCCCCTCTGCTCAGACCATGTGATACATTCTGTCATGCCCGAGTTTCTAAGCATGCGTGGACACCAGAGACAGACCCAGGACCAACTTCAAACCTGGACCTAAGAACGGGTGAAACAACTCAAGGAGCCCAACTAACACAATAGTACTTTTTATCATCTGCTTCTTAACATTAAAACACAAAAGTATTAGAGTTTATGGTACATTTCGCTTACATTTTCACTATTTACTTGAACTTATACTTTTTGAAAATATATTTAGAAGTTTTCTCATTTAGACATTTTCTCCCTTATTGGTTACATAAATTATAAAAACTTGCCCTTTTACCATAATGATTATAACAGTAACACCTATGCTGTGTTCTGATGTAAAACAGTCCAAGTCAGATGGGCTCCTGAAACCAGAATCAAATAATATCATAAAGAAAAAAGATGTGGATGAGAGCTGACAGAGATGCTGTTGTCCTGGTAACGTTTACAGCCTGATGTGCTGCTCCTATCCAACTGCTGGTGTTATGACTCCATTATTAGTCCACAGGTGGTGCTGGAGGCTCCCTTCTTTCACTCTGAAAACCCAAAGGAAAAAAAACAGAAAAAAAAGAGCACATCAAAAAACATTTGAACCCTCTGCTCCTCTAAAGTACCAAGATATCACTAAATTTGAACAAGTAATGCTAAAACTTAGCAGTAAACTCTTTTTTTTTAAATAACACAGGTTATGTAGCAATACTGATCTCCAAACTCCTTTCAACTTTTTGTTATTCAATTATTCAATGCTGGAGTAAATTTACAGATAGCCACTGGAAAAGGCAGGACTAAATGTAAATGCTGAATCAGTCACAGGTCGTTAAATTACTGAACTAAAACGCTTCAACTGGTTTGTGTAGGGAGCAGAAATGTAGCTGTGTTTAAATGAAATACACCAGCAATAGTTCCAAGGACCAACAGGAACTAATGAGGTGATAAGATGGAAAATTTCTTGTGTCACAACAGCAAATAAAGCCTTTTTCAAAATGTATTGACTAAAACTTTATTTTTTTTATTAGAAATGGTCATCCCAAGACTTACGATGGTAACTGGTCATCTGATATCATGTTTATGAACCTTACACCTTTCGTATGCCTGAAAATATGGGTTATGTACACACCATTTAGCTAGATCTTCATTAATAGAGCTGGTAAACACCAATTAGTGTAAAACATGCTGGATTTGCTGAACCCACCTAAAGTCACACAGGAAACCTGAACATGAACAGGCTTTACAGCTAAGTTGTGCAGCCATACAGCTGGTCAGTAATCAGATCGATAACAAACTAAGAAGTTAGAACAGATCAGTTTTAACTACCTTGAGGAATCTGCTGTACACATTTGTTTTTGACACACATATGATAAACAGATGACATAAATACATAAAGAAATGTACAAATACTAGGGAAGTCCAGTATTGGTCAACTAATATTATCGACCAATATTGGCCTTAAAAGGGGAACTAAGCAGTTTTGGCTTGCTCATAGCAGTCCTCAGTGTCCGTTTGTAGAACTTTTTAAACACCGTAATCCAACAGCTGAAACTTCTCCCAGCCTTCCTTAGTGTCTACAGGAGGGATTCATCACTAAATTTAACAAATAAGCTGTGTTCATGATCTAAAACATGCAGGACACATACTGGAAGAAGACTGGAGTGCAGTAGGTAAGCTCAATTTTCTCAACAGAGCAGTCTCCAAGCAGCCCACCAGTATGAAGTTGCAAGTGGAATATTCTGGCCACAGGAGGCAATAGGGCCTTTCATTAACCATGTACAGGGTCATTTTAGCACGTATTGGCTCGAGAAATTGCAGTTTTTTCCACATTTTAAAATCAAAGTATCATTTTAAAATGTAACCTCAGAAAATGTCTGTTTTTACTGCTTCAGTGACCCAACTTTTATGTACCGTGCGAAAATTACACAAACTCTTTTGTTCTTTGGTTCTTCTCTTTCAAAATGCCAAAATATGACAAATCTGATGTTTACTTTTTTAGATATTTTCATTTTATTTGGGACAACTTGTGAATAATTAGGGATTTGCCCTGCTGTTCATAGAGCCTGTAGCTATGTGACACACACACACACACACACACACACACACACACACACACACACACACACACACACACACACACACACACACACACACACACACACACACACACACACACACACACACACACACACACACACACACACACACACACACACACACACACACACAAAACGGAAACTAGGTGGTCTTGGAATCAGTGATGGTCTGAGGTGTGAACACTTATATTGTCTATGCAAAACGTTACAAAGTAAGATTATTTTTAACAGCTATGCAGATGACACCCAGCTCTATCTGTCATTTCCACCGGACGACCACACTGTCTCTGCACAAATATCAAACAGTCTCTCCGACATATCAAAATGGATGAAATCCCACCATCTCCAACTCAACCTCTCTAAAACTGAACTACTTTCATCCCAGCAAAACCATCCATACAGCACGATATCTCAATCCAAAATGACTTCCCATCTCTGGCTCCTTCAAAGGCAGTTCGAAATCTGGGTGTTGTGATTGATGAACACCTGGCCTTTAAAGATCACGTTGCCACTGTTGCCCGTTCATGCCGCTTTGCACTGTATAACATACGAAAGATCAGACCATACCCAACACAACATGCCACCCAGCTCCTGGTGTAATCTACTGTCATCTCCCGCCTCGATTACTGCAATGCTCTTCTAACTGGTCTTCCAGGCTGTACTGTGAGACCTCTTCATATGGTCCAGAACGCAGTGGCGCGTCTGGTCTTCAATCAACCTAAAAGAGCACACGTCACCCCTCTGTTCATTGAGCTCCACTGGCTACCGCTAGCAGCACGCATAAAATTCAAATTGCTAACACTAGCATACAATGTCCGAGACGGTACAGCTCCCATCTACCTGAATCCTCTTGCAAAGGCTTACATCTCGGCCCGGCCGCTCCGGTCATCACAGGATCGTCGGCTAGCAGTGCCTACACCACACTCAGGACAATCCAGACTTTTCTCATGCATCGTTCCACAAATGTGGAATGACCTTCCTAACACTACCAGAACTGCGGCTTCCTTTTCTATTTTCAAGAAACTCCTGAAGACCCTGCTCTTCAGAGAGCATCTTGCCTGCACGCGTCCCACCTCTCTACTGTCCACTCCTTGTTCCCTCCTCTCCATAACTGATGTCAATGTTGTTGTTGTTACTGTTGTTGTTAGCCTCAAGGGCAAAATGCCGATTATCACTTGTAAGTCACTTTGGACAAAAGCGTCTGCTAAATACATAAACATAAAACGGAAACTAGGTGGTCTTGGAATCAGTGATGGTCTGAGGTGTGAACACTTATATTGTCTATGCAAAACGTTACAAAGTAAGATTATTTTTAACAGCAATGTCTCACTTTGATCCATTTTCAATTCAATTCAAATATACTTTATTAATCCCAGAGGGAAATTGATTGCTGTAGTAGCTCAGAATAATAATAATAATAATAATCAAGTCATCAAAGTGTTGTTGTATATTACAATGGCTGTTGGAGAATCCTTCTTTGCATTATCTCCTCCAGTGGTTCCACAGTCGTCCCCAGAACAGAACCAGCCTTTTTTATTAGGCTGTTGAGCCTTTTCAGGTCCCTGCTTCTGATGCTGCTACCCCAACAGACGATGGCTGAAGAGATTACACTCTCAACAACAGACTTGTAGAAGATCTGCAGCATCTTGCTACAGACATTGAAGGACCTAAGCATCCTCAAGAAGTGCAGTATGCTGTGTCCCTTCTTGTAAACGGCTTCGCTGTTCTTTCTCCAGTCCAGTCTGTTGTCCAGGTGAACTCCAAGGTATTTGTATTCCTCAACCACCTCCACTTCTTCTCCCATGATGGAAACAGTGTTTGACTCCACCCTGTTTCTTCTGAAGTCTAAAATCATCTCCTTTGTTTGGTTCACGTTCAAGGTCAGATGATTGTTTCCACACCATGCCACAAAGCGCTCCACCAGCTCTCTGTACTCAGCTTCCTGTCCATCTCTGATACACCCGACAACTGCAGAGTCATCTGAGTATTTCTGTAGATGACAGGTCTCTGATTTGTACTGGAAGTCTGAGGTGTACAGGGTGAAAAGGAATGGTGAGAGTACAGTCCCCTGTGGTGCTCCAATGTTACTGATCGCCTGGTTTGATGTGCAGTTCTTCAGCCTCACAAACTGTGGTCTGTTTGTCAGGTAGTCTTTAATCCAGGCGATAGTTGAGGCCCCCACCTGTGTCTTCTGGAGTTTCTGGCAAAGTACATCAGGCTGGATTGTGTTAAATGTACTGGAGAAATCAAAGAACATGACCCTCACAGTGCTGCCTGCTTTGTCCAGATGACAGTGGGCTGGTTGAAGCAGCTGGATGATGGCATCTTCAACTCCAACTCCATGGCGATGAGCAAACTGCAGCGGGTCCTGATCTGTTCTAGTTTGCTTATTCAGGTGGACCAACAGGAGTCTCTCCAGGACCTTCATGATGTGGGATGTCAGGGCAACCGGTCTGTAGTCGTCATTGACTGATGGGCGAGTTTTCTTTGGAACTGGAACAAGGCAGGATGTCTTCCACAGGACTGGAACCTTCTCCTGGGCCACGCTGAGGATGAAGAGGTGCTGCAGAATCCCACAGAGCTGCTCTGCACAGGCCTTCAGTACCCTGGGGCTGACACCATCTGGACCTACAGTCTCTCCAGCTGCCTCTTCACCTGACTTCTAGAGACAGATAGGTGGGAGGGGGAGGTAATAGAGCAGCAGCATCTCCAGACTTGGTTGAAGACAGATTTATAGAACCAGAAGAGTCCATGACTGCGCTAGAGGACAAAAGAGCTGGCGTGTGACAGGCAAATGTTGGATTAGAGGAGGATGGGATATCTGACTGGCTGGGGACAGGTGAGGAGGATGCTGGGTTTGTTCTTGAACTGAACCTATTGAAGAACTTGTTCAGTTCATTGGCTGTGTCCAGGCTGCCATCTGTGCAATCCTTCCTCTGCGTGAAGCCTGTGATCTTCTTCATCCTTGACCAGACATCTCCGATATTGTTCCTCTGTAGTTTGTTCTCCAGCTTCTTCCTGTATGCCTTCTTACTGTCTCTGATCTTGATCTTCAGTTGCTTCTGTATACTCCTCAATAATTCCCTGTCTCCCTCCTTGAAGGCTCTTTTTTCTCATTTAGCAGATTCTTCAGTTCACTGGTGATCCAGGGTTTGTTATTAGCGAAGCATCTCACTGTTCTGGTGGGTATGATGTTGTCCACACAGAAATTGATATAGTCAGTGACATATCCAGTCATGGCATTGATGTCCTCTTCATATCCTTGGCAGAGAGTCATCCAATCTGTGGTCTTCTTCAGTGTCCTGTGACCATTTTCTCACAGTTCTCCTTGTCACAGGTTGCCTCTGAACAAGTGGTTTGTATTCTGAGCAGAGAAAAACAAGATTGTGATCTGATTGTCCCAGAGGAGGTCTTGTTTTGGACATGTATGCATTATTTACATTTGCATAACACAAATCCAATGTCTTGTTTTCTCTGGTGGAGCAGCTGACAAACTGTTGAAATGCTGGAAGTGTAGCAGAGAGCGAGGCATGATTAAAATCACCAGATATAGCCACAAATGCATTGGGGTGCTGGGTTTGCAGCTTAGCGACAACGGAACTGATGGCATCACATGCATTTTCAGCAATGGCTGAAGGTGGAATATAAACAATTGCCAAGACAACACTGGTGAACTCTCTTGGCAAATAATATGGGCGACAACTTACTGCCAAGAGTTCAACATCTGATCTGCAGAGACGATATTTCACTGAAACATGACCTGGATGGCACCATCTTTTACTGACAAGCACTGCCACTCCACCTCCTTTTCTTTTCCACTCCTCTTCAGATCTCTGTCTGCTCGTACAGTCAGGAATCCTGGCAGAGAGACGCTGGAATCGGGGATATAGTCCTGCAGCCACGTCTCGGTGAAACACATAACACTGCACTGCCGATACTCTGGCTGAGTCCTTGAAAGGGCTTGGAGTTCCTCCATCTTGTTGGCCAGTGATCTCACATTGCCCTTTATGATCGATGGAAGAGATGGTTTGAATTTCCTCTTTCTCCGTCTCCGTTTTGCTTCCGCTCTGCACCCATGCTTCTTGCGTTTTAGCTAATTTGGGATGTGTGGCTTCAGTTGAGGTATTATTTCAGCCTTTCCAATGTTAATCAGCTGCTCCCGATTGTAAACCAGCTTGTTGCCATGGTTACACATTATAACAAATGCTCAAAAAGTGAAAAAATAGCAGTAAAAATCCTCTAAGCTTCACAGCACCAGAAACAGAAAAGTAAAATGTCCAAAAAAATACAGTTTTTCTTGAGAAACAAGAAAAAAATGTCCAAAAAAGGCAAAACTTACATATAGTCAACAGAGCTACTCCAACATGCAGCCACCCAGAGCAGAGCAGTTCCGAAACCAAAACCCAAAACATTACTCTTCATCATTAATTCACTTGTACTATTTATGAACTTATCAAACTTCTTCCCCATCATGAGCTTAATATTTATCTTTGGCCTGAAGGTGTCATAGGATTATCTCAGGGAGAAAGTCATTCAGCTGCTGCTGGAGATACATTAAACATGGCATTTCTTTCTGTTACCAACTTAATTTGAAGTAGTTGCAATCTTGCATAGATAATGTTTAAAGCTTAAGCATTCATGATAGGTGATATGCAATGTTACCAACCCAAATTATTTCTTTTTTCTCAGTTGTCATGGGGGGGGGGGGGGGGGACCATGCATATATTACTATCTGTTTATATCAGCTTGGATATGTTGTCCCTTTTTCTTCTTATTTTAATGCATTGCTAAAGTAATGGATCGGGACTCTGCATCGGCAGATACTCAAAATCAACTGGCTCGGACTCTGTTCAGGACCAAAACAACGTGACAGGAACATCCCTAGTTACAAGTGGTTTGTATCAAGAGTTCAGCATTAATCTTATCCTGGAGTAATTGTAGATCAGTGTCTTAAAGGAATACTAGGCAGTTGGCTAGCTTTTAGCACCCCCCATAGTGTCCATTACTGAAAGAAAGCTCAAACATATCTCCTTGCAGTGCGTTGGTTTTTTTAAAACATCTTAATCCAGTGGTTCTCAATTAGTGGGGGCACGCCCCTCCAGAGGCAGGCAAAAGATCTGAGATTCCCCGACGGAGAATACAAACTCCCTCCTCTGCTCTTGATACCGCAACATCTAAATTCTTACCCATACCAACTCCCCCACCCTAGGGCTGCTCGATTATGGCAAAAATAATAATCACGATTATGGTGACTGAAATTGAGATCACGATTATTTAGGACGATTTTTCAATTTATGTTGATTTTATTTGTTTTTATTCAGTCATAAAACTGCTCAGGGCACAATCAGGACAAAAATAAGAAACAAGATGATCACTAAAAGAACTCCTGATTCCCAGTATAGAAAGACCAATATACTTATAGCTCATAGTCTATGACCCAAGGGCTATAGACCTTGAGTCTAACCAGTACAGAACCAAATACCAATATCTTGCAAATACTGACAGCAAGAATTATACAGTGGCATTTATAACAAATAAATGCAAATAAATTGATGTTCACAAAATGTTGCATAACATTTATTGAGTCGTGTCAAGGTGCTGTAGGACTGTGTCCTCAGAGAGATTAGTTATCAGCGTGAGGAACTTATTTCTACCTTATTTATAAACTATTTATTTACAGGCCCATCAGTTAATGTAATAATTGTCCCGACCACAGCTGCACCCCCCACCCCCCCACCCCGGTCTCACAGCAATCGGGGCAAGCTGCACGTGTGTTTAGCACGCTGCACGCGCACATTTAGCTGTTTTTAGCTGCTCAGGAGTCCGAAGGTGCGGTGTGTGTGTCACTCACTCTGGTTAATCCAACAGGGAGCCGGCTCCGAGAGCTGTCTTTAGCGACCGACACATCACTGCATCATTCCCTTTCCTTATGTTGTGAAGAACGGTCCGGAGCACAGGCGGAGTGTTTAGCTAACCTGCAGGAAATGTCGACGACAGTTATCCAGAAAGTAGCTAAGGGTCACCAGAGATGTTTCTCAGGTGTTCGCTAGGTACTTTTAGGATTAAAAAGTCAAGAAGGGGGTCTAAAAAGCTGCTAGAAATAGCGTCAAAGTCGCTAAATTAGCAACACTGTGGAGGAGCGCTTCATTTGCAACTCAGGGCAGCTCAAGCGGGAGGAGCAAATAATCGGCTTGTTATGTTTTTTATAATCGTTCAAAACTCAGATCGTAATCGTGATTAAAATTCGATTAATTGAGCAGCCCTACCCCACCCCACCCCTGGTCGTATATTTGGCACCCCCAGGGGGCGCAAAATCCCTCAACACAGGCACCACCAGTCCCTCAGACCACCACCAGCAGGCAACAAGGGTTAAATGTCTTGCCCAAGTACATAATAGTAGCATTCTCTGTTGGCAGCTGGGATTGAACCTGCAAACATCCGCATACAGGACAAAATGCTCTACCTCCTGAACTACTTAGGGATGGGTACCTTTGACATTTGAATCGATTTGGTACTAATTCCCGGTACCTAGGAATCGATACCGGTACTTAACGGTACCAATTTGATACTTTTGAGTGTTTATTATTTTAATTCTCTTTTATAATTAAATATATTTTTTTCTCAATATATAACCATATTTGATAAATATCACGATAAATAACATTCAACTGTTTGTATTTTAACATTGCCCTTGTAGTTTTATAAGCTGATAATTAAACGGAAGCAAACATCTTTACTGTGAACTAAATTTACTGTGTATCTTCATTCCTTTTGCCGTCTTTTTTCATTTGATTTTTCCTACTGGGAAGTTAGAATTCCCGAGGAGAAAGCGAACGCACCATTAGCTGATAACAACGGTGGCAATGGAAGCTAACATATCAAGCTAACGTTATCTTAAACAGTTTATTTAGCTGCTGGAGCAGATTAAAACGATGATGCCTCACACTTAGATCGTTGTCGCTGGTTTCATTTTCACCCAATCACCCATCGCATTTAGTAACGTGAAGCCAAACTTTAGAGCGCGTTCATGTTCTTCTAGTCAGACATTCGGAGTTCCGAGGAGCAAGCGAACATACCATTAGCAAAACGGAAGCTAACATATCAAGCTAACGTTTTCTTAAACATTTTATTTACCTACTGGAGCAGATGAGGATGTCTCACTTAGATCGTTGTCGCTGGTTTCATCATCACATTTAGTGAAGTGGACCCAAGCTTTAGCGTGCGTTCTTTCTACCATGCTGCTCTGTTTACAACTCGCTTGCAGCGAGCGACGACATAACGCTCTTGCGCATGCGCAGCTGTCTTGGCAAGTTCTCATTATGAAGGACGGGTACCGAAACGAGGCACCGTTTGAAATGACGTGAATCGGTGCTCGGTCGGTACTATGGAATTCGGTCGGTACCTTAAAAAGTACCGAATTTGGTACCCATCGCTAGAACTACTGCTGCCCCAAATATTTGATGTCTGAAGTCACCGTTTCAAAAGCAGAGGTTGAGCAGAGGTTGATGTGTGGAAGTAGTTCTCACATGATGGGGTCCAGAAGGCTTTCCTGTAGGACGTGCTCCCCTGAGACTGGATGGGCGCAGCACAAACAGGACCAGAACCACTACTACCCACCCCATCAGGACCATGGGGAGGGTCAGGTCATCTCCTCTACCCATCAGCCCACTGGGTCCCGGCACTGAGAACAACGCAAGGCAGCTTTATATAAAGCACATTTCATACACAGAAGCACTGCAATGTGTTTTCCAGGAGCAAGAACATAACATTAAAATCAATGTCACAACATAAAACAGCAGATTTTTTCATCCAATTTAAAATAAAAATTTAATTAGATACGTTTAAATTCACATAAAAAGGTAAAGTTAAACAATGTCACATTTACACAGATAATCTAAAAATTCTAGTCTAAGATGATGATTGCTCCCACATTTCACTGATTAACAAGAAAACACAGTTGAGTGTTGGATGAAGTGCATAAAAAGAAATGGGGGTGTACATACGCTCCTGAGGACACTCGATGTCTGTGCAGTATGACTGAGATTGTCTGAGCTGAAAAAAGAAGGATCAAATCAGCATTTGTGTGGGAAAACAAATGTCCAATCAATTAAGTTGGAACGTTTTATCGTGGTCCTCCATGCTTTGAGAGAGATTAGAATTGCTGCTCATTTGGGCAACGCCCTTTCATATGTTAAGCAAATCAGATTGCTCATGGTGGCATCAAGCTCTCAGCCAGATGACTGCAACCTGCCATACAAGTTACACCCAGACACACAAAAAAAACAAGGTCAAATAGAAACAGATACCAGGTGACAAAGTGGGTGTCTTTTATTCTAAAACGCATCATTTTGGTCGAGCCACTGTCCACCAGTTAGAGCCTGTGCTAGCCAACAAGCACAGTGAAGTCAAACATGGAACAGCCAAGCAGAGGTAGACATCAAGACAGGGCAGCACAGTAAGAACAAACACCAAACAGGAACCAGGATGTGTCCTGTCCCTGTGTCACAGTCTCATGTTTGATTTCCTGATCACTCAGTTGATAAAAACCTCAATTCCTTTCCACAATATCTGCTACTAACTTCAGCCTCATTACATATTTAGCATACTTCAACCCTATGCTTCAACTTGGTAGTCAAATCTGCTGCACTGTTTCGAGGAACTGAGATAGCGTCCCATTGGTATTGCTTACCAGGTTGATGAGGCGCCTCATGGCATATTCCTGAGTGCAGACACACTCGCAGGGGTCAAATGATCCTCCCTCTGCCATTTCTCACCGGCAGATCTCCACCCTGCGATACAAGCACTGCTTGTAATTGAGACGTGCGTGAACAAGGAGAGAAACCCAACGCTGCTTCCCAATGTTTGTTGTTCCACAGCCTCACACAGATTTGGGGGAGGAGACTGCTCACTCAGGAACAGTTAGCATCCGTGTTAACAGAAAGACAGGGCATCTGCAGGTTTAAGAGAGCCAAATTTAAGACTTTTTAAGACCTTTTTTAAGGCCACTTTGACCAAATTTAAGCAATATTTTAAATTACATTTAAGATATAATTTCCAGCTATTGCCTGGAACCGGTGCTAACCACGTCGCGAACGTGGGATTAGCCATCCAGTTACCATTAAACTTGCACTTCCCCATGGCGCAAGCTCCCGCTAGCTTAGCCAGCTAATGTGCTCATCTAAAAAAAGCCCCCTTTCACAACCAACTGAATGTGTACGGTTCCGCTTACGCCAATATCGTACACAAAAAATGCTGAACACCAACACCTAAATTTTTATAGAAATAAAATAATCTTGTTTATTGGGTCTTTGGTGATTTAAGACCTTCGGAAACTCTATTTAAGGATTATTTGTCATTTTTAAGGACTTTTAAGGCCTTAAATTTGGAAAAGCAAATTTAAGACTTTTTAAGACTTTTTAAGGACCTGCGGATACCCTGGAAAGAGATGGCTCTTATCCTTTTCAACTTTTAATGCTTTGCATATATTCATTAACTGTTATAATGACTGTAATAATATGAGGACAAGCTTACTAGAATTATTGCTACTGAAGTTTGTGCAGAGTATTGAAGCTGCCTAAGTGGAAAGCAAAAAATGTGATAAGTTGTGAAACTAGTTTATAGTCTTGCAGAAAACAAATAATGCAGAAGGAGAATGTAAAGGTCAAGTCTTGGGGGTCTGTCTGTCTAGAAAACACTATAAGCACCTCACGTACTTCCTCAGTGGTTTTACCTACTTTAAATAGTATAAAAGCCTGGGTGAGGGACATTTTGGTTTTGTCTGTTCCTGAGGTGATGGTGATTTCAAACAAAGGAAGTATGGAACTGAACCCAGAGCTCTGTACTTTAGACTTTTGTGTGGCTTAGAATCCTGTGTTACAACTCCATCAGTCTCTTTAACTTATAAATTAACTAATAAACACATTAGAAATAAAAAAATCACATTGTTTTAACAATGAAATCAACCGCACTTACTAACTAGCCTTTTAACCTCCATTTTAGATCTTCATGTACAACTGTGTATTTTTCTGTTATTTATCTGATGGTTTAAAAACACAAATCTATAAACTAGATTAGCGATATAAACACAAACAAAAAACACATTTTTACAAAATAACTTTTTTTCATAAAGAATAAGCTAAAACTCAAAGAGCATAACAATTTATACCTGAAATGCTACCAAAAGGCTTAAGATTTTTGCCACTTTAAATTGCAGTTGAACAAAAAAAAACTACAACAAAACCTATACCTGTTGACAGTTTTTTTTAGCCATTTGTTGGTATTGCTAGCTTAATCTCATTTTAAAGGACCATGATTAGACTGAGACCAAGCTTTTGGACACTGAACAGCACATTTCACTCCAGAATGGCTTGACAGGCTTCATTTTTCATTGGACCCTGAATGCATACTGTGATGGATACGTTTGATTACAGTCTTATCTTATTTTCTGTATTTTCTTATTTCAAATGGGATTGATGCTCATTTTTGTGATTTGTAACTAGAACTAATCTTACTTTCAAGGATGAAGGAAACATGTTGATGTTCTAATTTAATGGTGTTCCACTTTTCATATGACGTTCTGGAAATTAAAATCTTTATTTAATCCAGGACTGTTAAAACTCAACAATCCAAATGCTGCAAAGCAGCTCCTGAGCTTCCACCATGTTTCACAGGAGGTGACCAGATGTGGATGTCCCTTATAGTAACAGGTCCTAACAGGTGTAACGGACACATACAACTTCATGAAGTACATATGTGTACTACTGGGATGACGTAACTTGTACGGATTGATTCCGTTGCAGCTATCAGGCAGTAGACCATCTGTGTTGTGATGAGGAGATAGACTGAACAGTCTAGTCTTCTACACACATTTGAACTTCACCGAGGTCTCAAGCAGCACACCAGCGCTTAAGCTAAATATTAACTGCGCTTTGTGAACAGTAAGCTAAATTAGCTTCACTTCAGACAAGCTAGCAAAGTCAGGAATATCACACTTCGTCCGGATTAACTTCTCATTCGCGCTTTCTTTTGCTAACTGGAACAAGGTGAAACTAAAGAGAGACTCGACTCACCTTTATTGAATTTTAGAAGCGACGAGGGTCTTCTTTAGCGGGCCTGTGCTTGGCTACTACGGCTCTGTTGTTGCCTAAATTTGCCGTCATATATCCCAAACATGTCAAGTTCGGATCGCGTTGTCTGCACGTGAGCCAATCATAAGCGGTTGGGAAAATCAGCCCCTCCCACAACCATCCAGAACGTCTGTGATTGGTCTATTTCTTTAACAGATATGTTATATAGCCAGTCACAGAATAGAGAGACGTCCATTAATCTGGATGGTAAACAGACAATCCAGCTAAAACCTGCGATTTTAAAAACAATGTTTAAAAAGTTAATATGACCATAGTAAGTACTCGTTTATAACGCTAATATTTTTGTATAATTTTATATTGCTTTTAGGCGTGTTTGAAAGGTTGATCCCAATATTTCTATATTTTTGCAGTAAATAAAATGTAAAGCCTTGGAGTTTAACAAATCTTTTATTTTATACAGTTATCCCACAGATTTAGCAACTTTTAAAAAAATAAATAATTTAAATGTTTCTTCCAAGATCACTTAGAGTCAATCACAACCCCAAGAAGTTTTGTTTCAAAAGCTTTTTTGATTTAATTTAAATACCTCATTTTTTACATTTTGATTACCAAATATCATAATCTTATTTTTTTTAAATATTCCTTAATAATTTATACACGTTGAACCCTGATATTAGGACATTGAACTCATTTCAGTCTTCTTTAAAAGTCATTTGAGATATTTTTGAATAAAAATGGCATGTAGGCTGGAGCAATCGAGTGAGAAATTTTTTTAATAGATGCGAGCACAAGAGAAAAATATTAACGATTCAATACTTCTTGTGTCTTTATTAGATGTCTCTGATGCACTGTCTTAGCTGTTCCTAGAGCATCATCTTTCTTAATGATATGTCTGATCTGTTTCCTGGGATCTGCTTTAGCCACTCCTTCAGTTTGAGGGTTACTGCCCTGATTGCCCCGATGACCACGGTACCACCGATGTCTTCACTCTCCAGGCTTTTTCAAGTTCTTCCTTGAGGCCCTGGTACTTCTCTAGTTTCTCATGTTCCTTTTTCCTGACGTTGCCATCACTTGGTATTGCCAGATCTACATATAGAATAGAATAGAATAGAATAGAATAGAATAGAATGTATTAATCCCACAGTGGGTAAATTCACTTGCTAGAGCAGCAAACACACTTGAAAAGGAAGAAGATAATAACAAGATTACAGCAAAAAGCTATTATCGCATCCTTCAACTGCTTACAAATGTAAAAGTTTAGTCTTCTTTACATGTTCATGGTTTATGCAAAGTAAGTATTGTAAAAGTCTATTCACACAAAGAACAAACTATAAAAAGGACTGCAATTGCCTTATGTTAGAAAAAAAGATATACAATTAAATAAATAAATCTCAAACTTGAGGGAAGCTGGGATTAAATTTAGGAATGCTTCAACACACCTAAAAGCAGGCTGGAAACATACGAGAAGGCTCATTATTCTCTTCTAATTGACTAAAACGTTTAAAAGTTTAGTACCAGCGTTGGCCACTGGAGGGCAGCAAGTCCCTTTCTTCACTTCTTTAAATGGTGTTGAAATCGGTGTTTTTCTAGCCTAGTGAACTAGACCAAATTCTTGCTTTGCAAAGTAAATAATACATTTATTTAGTCTGGCTTGCCAGGCTAGTGTTTTTCTATTTCTTGCCTGCAAAGGGTGCAAATTCTCCATTCTTTCAATGAAACAGTACATATAGAGCAAGTGCTTTTAACAAGTAAGTCTTGTAAAAGTTTTTTAGACAAAGAGCAACCAGTAAAGAATATCTGAAATTGTTTTCTGTTACTTGGTACTTAAAAAAACAGGAACAGTAAAAATAAATAGATATTTAAATAAACAAATAAATCTCAAACTTGAGGGAAGCTTGGAGTCAATTTAGGAGTGCATCAGCACCCATGTGTGTTCTACTTTTTGCCAGCGGAGGGCAGCGGAACTATGATAATAAAATAAGGTGAAAAGTTATTTACAATTGATTACTTCAAGTTCCTACTATTTACATTTTATGCACCGCGGTTGTCTCAGTCTACTACTGAAGGAGTTGTCATGGCCTCCATGACATTTCCAATGTGGAAATATATATATATATATAATTTAATTATTTTTGTCTGAAAAAAGCGCACCAATGCTTTATTACCGTAATGTTATGTTCGCTAAAAGAAACCTATTTTTATTTGTTTCTTTTTCTTTTTAACATCATAGATAGATAGATAGATAGATAGATAGATAGATAGATAGATAGATAGATAGATAGATAGATAGATATTACCGTAATGCACCATGTAGGCACGAAGGTAATATTTAGGGCTGCAGCGTCGGCTGGCTTGACCGCGGTTCGGTGCCTCAGTGTGTCTCAACATGAGACATAACAGAAGGTTGTTCAGGTGCTTTCGTCTGGGCCGGGGGGGCTAACTTTTAAAGAAGAATGTGAGCTCAATAATCGCGTGTGAGGTGTCGAGACGTGAGCGAGCGCCTAGTGGGCGGCGAGCCCGCTGCGGCGCTGCATGCGACGTTGGTGCGGAGGCTTCAAGATGGCGGAAGCCCTGACAACTCAGGAGGAGCTGGTAAGGGTTTCTTAACACTATTTTTCTCTTCCCTTGTATCAACATCATGTTCAGCATGTGGACGTGTCTTCACCAGCTCATTTTATAACCGGTATAATTTCCAATAAATCTAATCACAATGTTGTGTATAACACTGTATAGTAAAAAGCCGTGGCCCGTTGCTCGACTTACTCCGGTGTGAGTGACAGTAGTTAGCCTGATGGCGTAAATGGAATAATTTAACCGGCATTGTACTTGTCCTTATAACTTCAGCTTTATTTGGCGCTCGTGAATATGTCAAAAATATTTTTACTAAACTAAGATAACGACTTTCTTGAATTTAGTGAAGTGTTTCCAAATTTCTATGGGGTTTTATTCAGCTATAAAGATTTAGCTACCGCATGTACCTAGCCTGTTAACCAATGCTAAAATAGCTATAGCTATTGTTGACCTCAGTGGAATCTCCCCAGCAGCTGCCTCGTCTTACTATAAATATTATGTGAGGCTACATTGTGAGTTTTGGGAATAAAAACGGGTTAAGTTAGCTTTAATTGTAGGATTTATCCTGTACCATTGTGGTGAAAAACTAATGAGAACGTAGCATTTAGTCTCGGATGCGCAGTCGCTAGTAGTTCCTAGCATTGTTGTTGTTGTGGCTTTCTAGTAAAACAGGTGGACCTGAAACCATTTGCACTGCGGATCTGATAGTACCGTTATGTTGTGGCTGCCTGCCATCTAGTCCTACATTACAACACAGCATAATCCCAATGGCTTTCCCTCCTGGAAGAACGTGTCATGACGGCGTCTGTGCTGCATCCAGTGATTTCACTCAGATAAACAACTCAAACAATTATTAGTCCCTGGTTGCTTTCTTGAGACATCGAGATTGATTTTCTCAGCAGTAACTTGCACTAGTATCTGGTTTCCCATCATTTGCTGGTGTGAGTCTGTGTTATCTCTAAATTTAATTATATTGTGAGAAAAATACTCACAATCTCAATATATATCAGGTACAGGCCATTTGTCATTTAGAAACAGTTTGAAAAGTTATGTTCGCTAAAAGAAACTTATTTTTATTTGTTTCTTTTTCTTTTTAACATCATAGATAGATAGATAGATAGATAGATAGATAGATAGATAGATAGATACTTATTTTAGTGTACATCACACTCACAAGTACCTTGTGGGTTTGGGGATATTGTAGAAAAATATTATATTAGGGTTCTTTTTTTAAAATTTCCTAATCAAGATCAAATGGAGCTGATGTTGATAAACAGCAGAAGCTAAGGTGTTACGGTTTACTAGTTTCCTGTGAGCAGCATTTCCTGTTTAGATCTCATGGTTTAGTTGCAGACTGTCCAATTACATAGATGGCATTGCTTAAGTGTTCATCTGATCGGTCTTGTATCAAATCCTTAAAGTATCAATAGAATCAAGTATCAATAGAAAGCAGTCCATTTTCTGTGTTGTTTTCATTTGCAGAAGCAATCTGAAGTTTAGCAGCTTGATTTTAATTTTATGATTTAAAGCTTTGTTATCAAAATGTTCCACTGGAATATAATACAAAAGAGTTGTTTTATGAAAATTAAGGTTTTACATCAGTGAAGGATACATTGAACATAGTTTTATTTTTTGGGGTTTCTTAAACAAGACCTTCTCGTTGTCACTGTAAAATACTTTCTTTAATTTTCATATGTGATATAAATCAAACCCATTATTTTCCTCGTGTAGGTTTGCTGTTTTACATTTTTAGGATATTTTGTTAGTGTAGCCCTCTTATTCACAGATTGTTTGAGTGACGGGTTCAGCATCACACACAAGATGAAACTGGCAGGAGAGAGGAAAACCCTGATATGTGGATTTTCTACCCCGTCCCAGCTTTCATCTTAGCAAATAATGTGTTTCACCAATTGAAACAGACCAGGGTGTTGGCTTCTTGTTCTTATTAAGCATCAATTATATCACCTTGCCTACTATATTTTTCCAGGCTGTGGAGGCCTTCCTGAATGAGGTA
Source organism: Nothobranchius furzeri (assembly GCF_043380555.1). Taxonomy (NCBI): domain Eukaryota; kingdom Metazoa; phylum Chordata; class Actinopteri; order Cyprinodontiformes; family Nothobranchiidae; genus Nothobranchius; species Nothobranchius furzeri. The sequence goes on along the minus strand of NC_091747.1, from coordinate 79,262,888 downwards.
CACAGCAGGGAGCTACCTCACAGCGCTGGGCTCGTCTCCCAACCTACAGCTGTTAAGTTTCTTATGGCCCGCAAGTTTGACGTCTCCAGAGCCATCGATCTATTCCAAGCTTATAAGGTAAAGCGTTTATTTATTTTTTCATTCTTGGTCTTTTCTTTTTGAATTTACATGGTTGCTTATTTAGGCCTTCTAAGTGATTGTGTTTTACAAGAAGTGTAACTTCTATTTGTTAACAGCTTTTCTGACATAATGATCATTCAGAACTAGGGCTGGGCGATATGGCAAAAATAGAATATCACGATTTTTCCAATATTTTATCACAATTTCGATTTTATCACGATTTTTATCCATGAATAGCATAACTTCAATTGCGTATTAAAGAAGAGAAACATTGAATAAATAAACATTTATTCATATTAGGGATAATAAACACAGTGCTAACACACTTATATTTTAAACTCACACCAGAGATGATAAAAGCCCTGAGAGAAACAATTACAAAAATCAGTTTTTCTAATTTTTCAAGTAACTTAACATAAATTTAAATCGTAAACATATTTAAAGTGCAAACATGTCAATTGCAAACATATTGTGCAAACATTAACTTGTTCAAAATACTATGTAGCTCCCAGTTGCTCATGTAGTGGATAGTTAAGCTCAAATACGGCTCCGATGTGCAGCTGGACCAGAGATCGCTTGTGGTAGCAAAAAACTGCGCATTCTGAATATTTTCTGCAACTCTCACTTTGCATTCAGCGTACATGCGTCACGTGGAATGGCGGTGTTCGAAAAATACTTGCAGCTGGAAAACTCGTAGGGCGGATCCAATGTTACTATCATTTTCTTAAATCCCGCTCCTACTGTTCGCACGGGACACAAATCTTTAACCAAGTGGTACGTCACTGCATCTGTCACGCTGTTCCATCGTCTGCTGTCTCTGTCGTAAGGAGTGAGTTTTGCGAGTGTTTATGTTAGCGTTTGCTGCCTGGAAGAAGCACTAGCCGCTGCCGCTGCAGCCGCAGGCTTTTTAGCTTTAGCTGCCAGCTGGCTCTCATTGTATTGTTTGGGATGCCTGCTTTACAAGTGATTAAACAAGTTTGTGATGTTGCCATCACTTGCCTTGACGCTCTCCTTGCAAATGACGTTTCGCTGCTCTTTATCATCTGGTGAAAAACCAAACCAGTTCTATATAATGGACGAGGCGTTCCTCTTCGGAACGAAAACCTCGTTGTCGCTCTCAGCCGCGGCCGAAGCCATGTTTGTTCACACACAGGTGAAAACAAGCGGGGCACTAATATATTACTGTGACTCACTCTGATTGGTTAAGGATCAAACAAAGGCGTGTCATTCGCCTGAGGTAAGTTCCCTTTTCATTCAGAGGCAGAAATTCAACAGCAGAGCTGTGAATCATGATAAAAAGTTCTCTCAAAAATGACAGACCGTCAGATGTGTAGATCGTAAAACGGTCTAAAATCGTCATATCGCCCAGCCCTATTCAGAACATTGAAAAATAACGAGCCCAGAGTTTCTCCTAGAAACTTTTCCAGCCTTGGTGCTAGTTGACCGAGGTGGGTGGGGAGTGGGGTGGACACTTGTCTCTCCTTGATGTCAGTGTTGTTTTATTTGAAACATTTGGGTATAGGAACAGTTAGCCCATTTGACAACACATCCTGCATGATGTGGCATTGGTTCTTTTACCTGACCAGAGTTCTCTTCTTCTGTTGCCGTTCATTTCTTAGAAAATTACTTCAGGCTCACCTGAAATTGCAACCTGTGGTAATAAAATGTAATGCAATTGCGTAGGTACATGGTTTAAGCTAACCAGTGTCAACATCATTACCCTACAGTAGTGTGATGTCCAATTACTCAAACATACATAGAATTGTAAGCACTGCTCATCTCAGTCACGTGCAACACAACAGAGTAGTTCCTGCTGCTTCTTTGGGAAGCAGTGCAGGTTCAAGTGAAGTATTAACAAGGTCCCCGGTAAACAACAACAACAAAAAAAAAATATAGGCATTATGTAGATGTGGTGCTGGAAATTCAGCCATGGCTCAGTGCCACTGAGAAGCTTTTGGGGAGAAAATGCTGAATCCAGTATTAATCAGACAAACTTGTTAAATGATCAACCTACAGCACAATCTGCGGTTTCACTGGGTTGTGGGAGGACTTTAAGGCACTTCCACGTCTGGGTCAGTATGGTCGGGGCTGGATCACGTCGGTCTGGGCTTGTTCTGGCGGTTTTTGTTTGCATTATAGTTCCCACGGACTTCTCAGAAATGCAGAAATCTTGGAGCATGTGGGTGTCACAAAAGATGCACGGAAAGGTCCGTGGTGTCCTCCTTAAAGATGTGGCAAAGGATGTTTCTGAATTTCAGAAAAGAACCGCCTTCTCCACGTTTAGAAAAATTTGCATGAGATTGTCCAGTTACCCTCGACACACTGTTTACAAGTAGCTGCCGGCCTTGCAGCACACGCACACTTAAGAAGATTTATGTTTTTTCAACCATGTTCGATTTAAATGTATTTATGTGCAGTTCATTCAATAAAATATTTCTATTGGGATAAACGTCTCTGCTAATACCCACTAGGTTTATTCTCTACTCAGAATCAAACAATTCTTCCCCAGAAAATAGAATATAGTAGTAGATAACTTCTTCTAACAATAATCCGACACAAACTTCTCAAAATAGCATACTGAATTTTAGCTTACCTGTTGAGCAGAAAACTGAGAACAGAGGCATCTGTGGGAAGACCAACATTTGCTTTTAGTGCTTGCCATCTTTGAAAAGAGTCTCCTAAAAAACTTTGGACAGGAACGAGCAAGTACGATGACGGCCTTGTGTGATAGCTTCACCAGAAAGATAGACAGGCGGACCAATGGTTCATAGGAACCACCTGGAAGACCAAGATCCTCTGCTATGCCTTTAATAAGATAAACAAGGGTGGGTGTGATCTATGTTGCTTTCGGAGACTCAGAACCACATTTTATTCATTTGCTCCCTGTTCTCTTACTGATACTGCTGTGCGTGTCCTCACTGTCCTCAGCTGTGGAAGCTAAAAGTAAACAAAGTAAACTGTGAGCTGTGTTGCTTACAGCCGTTCCTCCCTGCTCCCTCCTCTCTCCCACAGAGCAGCAGTCTGCCGCCGTGCTGGAGCACTGCAGGAGCTTCATGCTGCAGAGAGATGTTTAATTCACAGCATCCAGAATGATAATGAATCATGCATGCGCAAGGCCTTGCTGACTAGTTCGAACCCCAAATCGGAGGCGGTAGACATGAATTTCAGCCGGCCAATCAGTTCGTAGTGTCTCCTCAGTCCCAGTTGTACCACCTAGAAATAGGTCTGGAAAAAAGAGTCACATCAGAATGGAAAACGCTTGTATTACCCAGGTGTGAAATCAAAAAAGGCTTTCCAGCCCATACCTGGCCCAGATGTGGAAGTGGTATTAGAAAGCAAATGTTCTGACTGAGAATGTCTAGCTGCAGTCATGAAGACACGGCAGATCTTATACCAGCTCAGATGAACTGCACTAACGCACCTGACATCATTTTTATTGAACCACACAACATGTGAAATGAAGAGGAAATACAGCAGGAAGTTCGATTTTGGCGTCTGTTTTGGGTTTGGGATGAAGTTTCGCTGGGTGTCCTGTCCCGTCTGTGACCAGCACAATGTCACAATGTTCAAAGCAGCAGACAGAAACACCGACTGGTGGTAGAAGTCCTCCCAAAGGTGTCTTATTAATCCTAGCTATTTCCAGTGGAGTGTTTGGAAAACTGGTTAATAATTAAACCTGTTTGTTGTGACACATTTGTTTTTGAACCGTGGTTCTGAGCAGAATAGCTCCACAAAGCATCCACCATTGTGAGATGTTGTCTCTTCACATGAGTCTATACATCAGCATGTTGCTCCTATGGTTCAGTAATAACCACAGCTTAACGCTATGATCAGTCAGGCATAAATCTAAACCCTGAGACGGTCTGTTGTATTCCAACGTCTGTGGTGCAGAATATTAACATTTTATCTATCTATCTGTCTATCTGTCTGTCTGTCTGTCTATCTGTCTATCTGTCTTTCTGTCTTTCTGTCTTATTCATTTATTTATTTGCAACAGTAATTTCCCCCCATCCATTTTAAGAAGGGAAAACAACATAAACAAGAGACTGATTTTTATAATTCAAATGTCCTGTTCTCACATTTTGCTTGAGTAAACAAAAAGTATATCTAAAAAGGAAAAATGTTTACCAGCACTGTGATTGTTTACATTGATGAATATAAATTCAGGGTTTCCCCCCAGCGCTTTATAAGCCTGGCAGGTCGCCAGGCTTTGCTTGCCCACCCGCCAGGCTAAGCGTCATGCCCCGCCCCCCTCCCCGACCCTAACCGTGACACGCTGACACGAACGGCGCAGCGAAACTAGAACCCTCCGTCAGCTGATACTGGTGAGAAACAGCAGTGGAACGTGTGCCCCCCCCCCCCCCCCCCCCCCTCCCCCCGACGGCCGAGGCCGCCAGGCTTAACTCATTTTCTGGGGGAAACCCTGAAATTGGTTCATATTTTAGCGAGAATCGTTCTGCCCTTTTCAGACTAATTAAATAATGTGAACTATAATGCCATAAGAAGAGACTCGCTTCTCACGATTCAACTTGTTTGTTTTTTTGTTTCATTCCAAATTAGAACACAAGAATCAAAGAGGGCATCATCAACATAAACCCAGACGAGGAGCCCCTCCGCTCTGAGTTGCTGAGTGGCAAATTTACAGTGCTGGTGAGTTGTAACCTCGTGCACACAAGTGCTTGAATTTGTGATTTTTTATGGATGAAATAGGGAGCACAGACTAGACCCGGTCACCTTATTATTAACGACTGATGTTCCCACCAGCCTGGCCGAGATGCAAAGGGGGCAGCTTTAGCGCTCTTCACCGCCCGCCTCCATCGACCAGACGTCACCACCCACAGAGCCGTGCTACAGGCCATCATCTATCAGCTGGACAAAACTATAGAGAGGTGAACACCTGACCTTCAGCTTGGTCCCCTCTTCTCCATACATTGTTTTTCACCAAATTCCTATCATCATTTTAATTTATTACTACTAAATGTGGAATAACGACTGGCAAAGGTGGATTACAGTAACTTTAGTAAAGCACCTAATCAGACATGTTACTCATGAAAAAAGCCTTGTTTTTAAACATGTGACATAAGAATATAAAGAAAAACGAATTGAAAACACAAGAAATGGTCAGAATTTAAACCCAAATTCAGACAATAAATGCTGATTAAGCCAATCTGCTCAGCTCTCTGGTTTGTTTCTTTCCAGCTCACAAACTCAAAGAGACGGGCTCATTTTTATTTACGACATGACAAACTCGAGCTACGGGAACTTTGACTACGAGCTCTGTGTCAAGATTCTCAATCTGCTCAAGGTAATTCAGAAACAAAACCATCTGCTGCTCAATCGCCTGGTCCCTTTCAAAGTTTCAGTTGTTTAACAAGTGAAATCTCCTTTTTAATAATTTTCTGTCTCCTCGTATTTCCCAGGGAGCGTTTCCCGCTCGTCTGAAATGTGTCTTCATCGTGTCCTCTCCACTTTGGTTTCGAGCCCCTTTTGCAGTTCTACGCCTCTTTGTACGAGAGAAGCTAAGGGAAAGGGTGTGTGCTTATTTACCCTCCTGGATTAGTCCCAGACCATCTTTTAGATATTTATTTCACGTGTTGTCTCTGGTTTCCAGGTATGCACAGTGAGAGCTTCTGAGCTGGCCATCCACATCCCAGTCTCCTCTCTTCCTGAACACCTGGGTGGGACATCCCAGTACAGCCACGTAGCTTGGATCCAGTCCTGTGTTAACATGCAAACAAACACTTTTCAGGGTGACACACAGGAACACGACGCCCATGACTGTGTGGGCAGCTTGTTGCGCTCCTACAGCTTGGACAACAGCAACACGAGCATAGACGACCCGCCGCCCCACGCTCTCATGAATACACAGCTGGGTACTGAGCATAGCGTGGCTAACTGCTACGGTGACAACAATGCGAACCCACACAACCACTTTGGTGCTGTAGAGGGCAGGACTCGAGGCCCGGGCCAGTGCCAGCAGAGCTTAAGTTCTGGTGCCGACAAGGGGAACCACCAACACTGGAATGGCTCAGCAGTGAGCGCTGCCAACACCAGTGGTAGTGGCCCAAACACAAATATAAATGGCCGTGGCTGCCAAGCTCCTCCCCAGTCTGACACTCCTCCCAGCACGCCACTTTCACACAAAGGAGATGGAGACACAGCCGATGGCGAAGCAGCACACTCTACAGTTTCCTCTCACAGTGAGGGTGTGAAGGGCAATGGTGAGGGTGGAGAGGGGGCTGCAGTGCCTCCGTTGCCTCAGAAGTGCCTCCCTCGCCCACCCAACCAGCCTTTCTCTCATTCCCCACCCTTGTCTTCATCGTGGGGTCCTGATGATGAGAGGCGCTACGCTGAGGTGTCTGTTCACATGCCAGACCAGGGAGGCTTGACTGTTCATAAGCTGGTGGATTATGTGAAAAGGAAGAAGAAGAGGGGGATCTACCAGGAGTACGAGGAGATCCGAAAGGAGCCTCCAGCAGGGACCTTTGACTACTCAAAGTAAGACTCTGGACGCTCTGTGTGTTTCAGCATCTTGTGATGGTAAACTGTGGACCTTTGGACGGATGCACAGCCTCGTACTGAAACTTAATTCTGCTTTTGTAGGAAAATGGCCAATCAGGTTAAGAACCGGTACAGCGACGTCCTCTGTCTGGACCAGTCACGAGTACGACTCTGCCAGCTTTCTGATGAAGAGGATGAGGTCATTGTCAACTTTTGTTGTTCTTTGACATCCCTGATGAAGTTCTATTTGACATAATAAACAACATGTTTGGATTGATTACTAAAGAATTGTATCGATAAAAGACTGAACAAATGTACTGCATCTTAGTCAGCAGGTGAATCTACAGGAAACGTCTTATTTGGTAAAACTTTTGTGCACCCAGCCTTACGGACAGTAACAGAAGTGTCCTCTCTCAGGGGGGCAGTGCATTGTAGCTGAAGGCTGAGTTTTATTCCCCTCTCTGGTGTGTTTTGCAGACATCGGATTACATCAATGCCAGTTTCATGGACGGGTACAAGAGGAGCAACACTTACATCGCTACTCAGGGTTGGGGACTGTTTTCATGATTTACTTTTTAAATTATGTAACATAAGCATCTAAATGTTTCAAATGTGTTATAATAATGTTGTGGTTAGCTTTGCTTCGGTAAATCTAATCGGTCCAACTATATATTTCATATGAAATGTAACATTTGAACCTCTGATGGTAATTTAATAATCTTGACATGGATTATAATTCCTCTGTTCAAATAGCTTATTTTCAGTTTTACTCCACCGACATTTAGCTCTCGCACCTTTTTCAGCTTCTATGAATTGACAGAACTTTATCTTATTCAGGTCCTTTGCCAAAAACCTTTGCTGACTTCTGGCGGATGGTATGGGAACAGATGGTACTTATCGTTGTCATGACCACCAGGTGAGGCTTAAGTTATCTACAGTCAGCTTTACTGGTTTTAATAATTTTTATAAGTTGTACCCAGAAGTGTTGGGTTTTCTAAAAAACAACGGCTGAACTGTTTTCCAGGGTGGTTGAGCGAGGACGTGTCAAATGTGGTCAGTACTGGCCTCTTGAGGAGGGCAGGACTGAACAACATGGATACTTCAGGGTCAAGAACACACAAATCCAGGTGTTTCAGGACTTTAAACTCTCCCATCTTGAATTATATAACACACAGGTAAATACAATTCAAGTTGTGTGACGAGAGCTCCAAAATATGAGATATTGAGTTCTGCTTAATCTTTTTAAAAACGTTTACTTTTAAACATTTTTTAAAACTTCCTCTTAGTCTGGAGAGAAACGAGAAGTGTACCACTACCTCTATGTCAGCTGGCCAGACTTCGGGGTACCTAAAAGTGCGTCTGCTATGTTGGACTTCCGTGAACATGTACTTCAAACAAGGAAGGTTGCAGTCCAGAACCTGGGATCCAGCTTGAGGGGGCCTCCGGGGGGCCCTCCAGTGGTTGTGCATTGCAGTGCTGGCATTGGACGCACAGGTAAATGTCTAGAAGTTTAAAAACTAGGGATGTCCCCATCAGGTTATTTTGCCCTCAAGTCCGAGTCATTTTATTTTGAGAATCTGCCGATACCGAGTCCCGATCCGATACTTTCTATACATAAAAAATAAAAATAAAGAAAAGGAAGAAACAGTTCCAGAATGCTCCTTATTTTTTATTTAATTACCTTTTTATTTTAATTTTTAACAACAGATCACTTCTGTGAGGTAGCTTGACAGTCAAGTAATAAATAACATAAATTCTTCACTTTTGGACTTTATTGCAAATATAAAAAGTAATATAAAAACAGATAGCACTTCAACTTAAAATTCCTGGCAGGGGTCTTTGCCTCGGCCCCCAAAATGCTTAGCTACGTCCCTGGGCATGGGACAGAGTTTTTGAAGATGATCTGAACTGTATCAACTATATAAATACTACATGCTGATAGGTTATTGCTTTATACAGGTACAAACGTGTAATGGGATAAATTACCTACATTTAATTTTTTTAAGAACTTTGTTTTGTTTTCTTGGTTTTTATTTTCCTGTCTTCCTGTCCTGTCTCTGATCTTCCTGTCCCGTCTGTCTCTGATCTTCCTGTCCCATCTGTCTCTGATCTTCCTGTCCCGTCTGTCTCTGATCTTCCTGTCCCATCTGTCTCTGATCTTCCTGTCCCGTCTGTCTCTGACCTTCCTGTCCCGTCTGTCTCTGACCTTCCTGTCCTGTCTGTCTCTGACCTTCCTGTCCCGTCTGTCTCTGATCTTCCTGTCCCGTCTGTCTCTGACCTTCCTGTCCTGTCTGTCTCTGACCTTCCTGTCCCGTCTGTCTCTGACCTTCCTGTCCCGTCTGTCTCTGATCTTCCTGTCCCGTCTGTCTCTGACCTTCCTGTCCTGTCTGTCTCTGGTCTTCCTGTCCTGTCTGTCTCTGATCTTCCTGTCCTGTCCCGTCTGTCTCTGATCTTCCTGTCCCGTCTGTCTCTGATCTTCCTGCATCTCCCAGTCCTCCAGAAAAACTCCTGCCTGCTTCCTTTTTCACCTCACAAGTAACGTTTTAACCAGCAGATCAAATTGATCTACTGACCGCTAAAAAAGCGGAGTGTGTGCTGCGCTGCCCGGCTGCGCCAGTAACGAGCGCTGCAGAGCGAGCGCGTCCACACGTCATGCTCAAATACAGACAGAACTTACCAGAGAGAAAATGAACGGACACGAATGACTGTGTGTTAATTATATATTTTTGGTGTCGCTACTTAGAAACTTAGAACATGTTACTGTGGCCGTGTGCAGAACGCAGCTGGAGTTCATGAATAATCAGCGGTCTGCCTGCCGCTCTCTGCATCTCTGCTCTAAAGAATCCCCGCTGAGTCCATACAATATGGGTAGAAACTGGATCTTTGTTGTGCTCCTTCTGGGTGTGTAAGTTAAGGGCATCAGGGGAGCCTGACAACCTTTAGGAGAACCAAGTTGCTCTCCTGTAATTTGAACCCAGTATCCAGTCCGGATCAGGGCTTGGATCGGGAAGTAAAGCCGGAGTCCCGATCAGTCTGAAACCACGTGATCGGGGCCGATTTCCGGTCATGTGATCGTATCGGGACATCCCTATTAAAAACACTTGTGTGTTTTGTTGGAGATTACACCTAAATGAATCCTTTCATGCAGTAGACCAAACCATTAATGGTTTTGACTTGCTCTATTTGGATTTTCTTCAGCTCATTCTTATTTGAACTACACAATTTTTGTCTTTAATCTTTTGAGTATAACCTCCATCTCACTCCTCTCTGCTTTTTGTAGGCACATTCTGCACACTCGACATATGCCTATCCCAGCTGGAAGACGTTGGCACAGTAGATATCCGCCAGACTGTGCGCAGGATGCGCACACAGAGAGCTTTCAGCATTCAAACCTGGGACCAGTACTACTTTTGCTACACCGCAGTCATCGAATATGCTCAGCAACGTGGGAAACTGAGTCCTGTGCAGTGGTCTGACTCGGACTTAGAGACCGACAGCGAGTGAGAGAGACATGCAGAGATGACTAGATAAACCCAAACACAAGTCGTGAATAAATGAGAAGCAGCATTTCAGAGTGGAGAGGTAACCCCGCGAGAGAGAGAGAGACAAGGGGGGCTCGAGTGATTGCTCTTTCTTCATGAAAGTTGATGGAAGGTGAAAACACCGGAGGAACAAATGCAGTGGACATTAAGCATTGCATCACTGAGCAAGCTGGCCTGCCAATGTCCAAGCCTCCTCCTTTTTACTTAGCCAACTGGGGGCTTGGTCCTGACACCAAACCCGTCTGATTGACAAAGCTTCGTACGAGTTGTAGCATTTTTATATTGACTTGCACTTGAGGAATGACTGACTTGAACTTGTACCCATGTGGAGCCCTCAAAACTCGAGTGTTTGTTCCGTTTTATATTTCTTGTTGCTTTTCAACTCTGAACGAGTCTGATTACAAATGAAATGTGAGGGGCGATAAAAGGTGAAACTTGAAAACATTTCTCCTTAATTTTACGTTTTTACTTTAAGCTGGAATGGTTCTCTGCGAGAAAAGTTGCAACAGATTTTTCAGAGAGCCATTTAGTCCCATTTCCTTTTTTTATGTCACTTATTTCCAATGACATGTTCTACGTGTGCTTTATATTTGTGCATATTTAGTCTAACGATTCAAAGCCAAAGTACTCACCCTGAATGCTTGGATGAGATATTATAAACTGAAACCATCTATATTCTTGTAACATACATGTATACTTTATTGTGTATAATAACATCTAAAATAAGAGCATAAAAAGCCTTGTTATGTATGATTGATCTAATCTTCAAAAAGTGCTGGTGAAGTTTCAGTCTTCTAGGTCATGTTAATCCAAAGGGTTCATGTGAAGGCACCTGGACTTCGTTGTTTTCTTGAAGACGTCTTGCTTCTCATCCGAGGAGCTTTGTCCATTCTGACTTCAATATGGGAGGGTCAAGCTTCTAAACTGTAACTATCAGTTGTTCTTAATGAGCTGAAACTACATATGAGTACCCCTCCGAGGAGTTGTTGACGTCATTAAGACCTATTGTGTTAGTGTTGAAGGTGCTGGAAAGGTGAAACAGGAGGCCTCAAGTTTTACCTTTCCAGCACCCGCAATGCACCTCTAAACCTAATTCCCAAACCGTTTTAAGTCTAGGTCACACCTTGCTGAATCTAAACAAAACAAACATTCTACCACTATAGGTCTTATAAACATGGACTCTTTGGAGGGCAGGGAGGAGGGGTATTCATGGGTAGTTTCTGCTCATTACGCAGCAATAGAAAGTTACGTTTATAAGTGTGACCCTCCTATTTTCCAGTCAGAATTGACGAAGTTCTTCGGAGGAGAAGCCAAACGTCTTCAAGAAGCCATAGTCCAGTTGCCTTCATATAAATTCTTTGAGTCTTCAGAAAGAAAATCTACAGAAGCTGGATTATGTAAAAGTACAGTTCTGGTTTTAAACTCATGGCGGATATTTCGGGTCTAACATCTTCTTTGCAGTCTGAGCATCCAGACTGGACGCTCTTAAGTGATTTGGCCTTAACTAGATTCACTGCCTCGTATAGTTTTCAGATTCAATACTATATTTCAAACTTCTCTTGTTGTTGCCTGTTTTCAAACATTTCAACTTTAAAAGCCACGATACTTTTTAATTCTTGAGGGGTATTCTGCCTCAGATTACTGTGCCTTCACACTTTCCTTAGCTTAACGTCTTGTTAGTGAGTCAAGTCACCCAAACTAGTACACTTACATACAGTGAGGATCATAAGTATTTGAAAAACCTTTCAATTTTGCAAGTTTTCCCACTTAGAAATCATGGAGGGGTCTGAAATTGACATTGTAGGTGCATTCCCACTGTGAGAGACCGAATGTAAATATCAGGAAATCACATTGTATGATTTGCAAAGAATTTTTGTTTTGCACTGCTGCACATAAGTATTAGAACACCTGAGAAAATCTGTATTAATATTTGGTACAGAAGCCTTTGTTTGCAGTTACAGAGATCAAACATTTCCTGTAGTTCCTGACCAGGTTTGCACATACTGCAACAGGGATTTTGGCCCACTCCTCCACGCAGATCTTCTCTAGATCTGTCAGGTTCTGGTGCTGGTGCTGAGAAACAGAGTTTCCACTCCCTCCAAAGATTTTTGATTGGATTTAGGTCTGGAGACTGGCTAGGCCACTCCAGAACCTTGATATGCTTTTTACAGAGCCATTCCTTGGTTATCCTGGCTGTGTGCTTCAGGTCATTGTCATACTGGAAGACCCAGCCACGACCCATCTTCAATGCTGTGACTGAGGGAAGGAGGTTGTTGCTCAAAATGTCAATACATGGCCCCATTCATCCTCCAGTGCAGTCGTCCTGTCCCCTTTGCAGAAAAGCACCCCCAAAGCATGAGGTTTCCACCCCCATGCTTCACAGTAGGCAAGGTGTTCTTTGGATGCAACTCCTTTTTCCTCCAAACACGGCGAGTGAAGTTTAGACCAAAAAGTTCTACTTTGGTCTCATCTGACCACATGACTTTCTCCCATGCCTCCTTTTGGATAATCCAGATTTGGCAAACTGCAGACGGGCCTGGACATGTGATGAATTCAGCAGGGGAACTTTTCGTGCAATGTGTGATTTGAATCCATGACGGCATAGTGTTCTACCAACAGTGACTTTTGAAACTGTGGTCCCAGCTCTCTTCAAGTCATTGACCAGCTCCTCCCGTGTCGTTCTGGGCTGATTCTTCACCTTTCTTATCAGTGATACCCCACGAGATGGGATCTTGCAGGGAGCCCCAGTCCGAGGGAGGCTGACAGTCATCTTTAGCCTCTTCCATTTTCTGACAACTGCTTCAACAGTTGACCTATTTTCACTAAGCTGCTTGGCAATTTCCCTGTAGCCCTTTCCAGTCTTGTGGAGGTCCACGATTTAGTCTCTGGTTTCTTTTGACAGCTCTTTGGTCTTGTCCATGGTAGTAGTTGGAGTCTGACTGACTGTGGTGTGGACAGGTGTCTTTAAAGAGCTCAGACAGGTGCTGCTAATTAAGATGACTAAGTGGAGCAGAGGTGGACTTCTTAAAGGCAGAGTAACAGGTCTTTGAGAGCCAGAATTCTTGCTGATTGCCAGGTGTTCAAATACTTATGTGCAGCAGTGCAAAACAAAGAAATTCTTTGCAAATCATACAATGTGATTTCCTGATTTTTTTTACATTCTGTCTCTCACAGTGGGAATGCACCTACATTGTGAATTTCAGACCCCTCCATGATTTCTAAGTGGGAGAACTTGCAAAATCGCAAGGTGTTCAAATACTTATGTTCCTCACTGTAATACACAGTAAACACCCACATTTTTTGCCTGGCATAACACCTTTACACAAGTAGTGAATTATCCAGTTGGTGACTGATTTAAGATGTGGCTGTTTTATCATTTGACCTCAGGGGGTATCTTTATTTTTTTGTTTTAAAGGTTTTGGGTTTATGTCTTATAAATTGCCATTTCAGAGTTTTTTGTACTGTATTGTATCCTACTGTATTTGTATACCGTCTCAGTCGTTGAATGTTGGTACGATGCTACAGCAAAAACAGACAAGTTATTTCCTTTATTAAGCTGAACAAATCACATGGGGACTGAAAGTTATATTTTTGTTGCTGACCGTGAAATGTAGCTAGAAAATGTTGGTTGTCAGTATTTTAGATCCATCTTGTAAAAACCAATCCAAAGGGGATGAGCTAGCGGTTGACATTTTTGTAGAGGTCATTGCCAAACTCATAAGGACAACATTAACAGCCACAGCCTTCACCAGGATGCAACAGGAAAGTAGATGTCATAAGAATCCATTTTCACTAAACAAAGACAAACCTGTCATTTCTGTTGACATAGAAATATTATATTTAACGTGTTAAAGTTTAAGCATGGAACAAGAGCCTTGAATGTTTTTGGGGTAATGGTGTCAGATTTTAGTCAAACATGGTTATTTTCTCATGAATGTGGACCCTGCAACCCTCCAAGCCAAAGGCTAGGCTCACCTTAGGATTTTATTTATTTGTTTTCTTAAATTTTAGTTCAATTTTTTTAATTCATCCACACCAGCCTACTTGCATGGACACTACCAGTGCAGCCTTTGACGCAGGGACTCTGGAGCACCTCGGGAACATAACTAACATTTCTATAGCTAATGGGAGAGTGTGTACAGAGTCTGTGCTTTCTTTTTCTTTTCATAAGAGGCAGAATGCTATGTGGGTTTGCCATTTGAATTATAAGTTTGTTTCTGTGCTTTAATTTCTTGTGATTGATTTATTGCCTTTTACATGCTGATGACCCGTCTGTCCCATTAAAGCAACGGTCTTATTATCTTTACTGAATGTACAACTAATGTGATATCAATCTAAACTAAAAGAAAACCAGCATGCAAGTAGTTCAGCCATTTTTTCAGGTATAAAATATTTTCCTCGAGTAGAAATATGGTTAGCGTTTGAGACCTGGAGGAAGCTGGGATTTTATCTAAATCAACTCCATGTCCAAACTGACGAATTGAAAACAAGCAAGTTCCGAAATGCGTTGGTAATTAAAAAAAATACTTTAGTATTTACTAACTTAGTGTCCTTTTGAGTTTAACCGTGTCAGAGCAGGATGAGCTGCAGATTAGCTGCAGATGGAGTGAGGATGTTTTTGTGCCTGAGAGCCGAAGCAACAATAAGCACATCTGTAGCGAGTTGATGTAAAATTGGCCTTGAAATGCATTTGCGGTGTTAGTCACTGCATCTGTCCACAAGTAGTGGTGAATTATCCAGTAAGAGACTGTTGGAAGCTGCAAACCAAAAACATTTTTGATATGTTTATATATGAATATATTGTTAGTCAAATCATTCCTCCTTTAAGGTTATTTCTAGTTTCTGCATTTCTGTGCTTTATGAAAAAAAAGGTCAATATATTTTCCCAGAAGAAATCTCTAAACCTACCTGTTTACCAAGTTTCCTGCACCAACATGCCTAGTTTAAAGAAAGGGGTGATTAAAAGGCTTCTGAAGAATTTGAGGACTTGCTGAACTCAATTACTGAATTGTGTGTGTTGGAGCAGAGAAACAGATGAAACATGCAGGACTGTGGACCACCAGGACCAGGAATAAACAGCCCTGATCTAAGCTGCATTAGAACGGAGCACAAACGTGCATTTACCGGCCTGTAGCACTGCTCATTTTCACATTTAAAGCAAAAAGATCTATTCAAAATAATGAGTTCTCCAGTCCAGTGGTTCCCAAATGTGGTCAGACAGGACTTCACTGTGGGTGGTAAAAACAAATGAGTTTGGATCACAGAAATCAAATAACAAATTTTTTTATGTAGCCTCCTAATGTAAACGTTATCAGAGGATAAATTAGTATATATATATATATATATATATATATATATATATATATATATATATATATATATATATATATATTTCCCACCAGCAACATTTGAGATCTAATTTTCTATTTGATAATGTGTATATTTATTTCTGATTGTGTATTTATGACAATGAAATCACAGTATTGCATGTCTTAAAATGTCATTTTCCCCTTTAGACAGATGATCAACATCGCAGCTGTGTGAAATTTACTGAGCCGAGATTTTGAATTTTAAAAGATAAATGAGTCATGTTCATGTCCATAAGCTGCTAAGATGATGTGAATGGCCGCTTAAAAAAAGTGATGACTGATGAAAACCAGCCCAAAATGATCAAGCAATGTTTATCTTTTGTGTTTACTTGTTTTATAGCCATGTTTCAGCACTTTCCTTTAACAGATAGCTTTCTAAAGCCACATAGTTCAGCATTTGTGAATCAAGTGTTTGCTGTTGTAATTTACATTCAGCATTTACAGATGGACAATAAAGTAGTCCTCCTCCAATTCTCAAAGTTTTCCCACTTAAAAAGATGAAAGGCCTGTAATTTTCATCATAGGTATAACCTAACTATGAGAGACAAAATGAGAAAAAACATCCTGATAATCACATTGTCTCATTATAAAGAATTCATTTGCAAATTGTGATGAAAATAAGTATTTGGTCATAACAAAATTCCACCTAATTACTTAGTTATATACTCTTTCTTTGGCCGTGACAGAGGTCAAACATTTTCTAAGTCTTCAGAAGGTTCTCACATACTGTTGCTGGTATTTTGGCCCATTCCTCCATGCAGATCTCTAGTGTTTTGGGGCTGTTGCTGGGCAACATGGGCTTTCAACTCCCCTCTAAAGATTTTCTACGAGGTAGAGATTTGGAGCTGTCCAGGCCACTCCAGTACCTTGAAATGCTTCTTACGAAGCCACTCCTTTGGTACCTAGGCGGTGTGTTTGGGATCATTGTCAGGCTGACAGACCCAGCCGTGTTTCATCTTCAATGCCCTTGCTGATGGAAGGAGGTTCTCACTCAAAATCTGATTATACGTGCCCCGTTCATTCTTTCTTTTATATGTATCCGTCGTCCTGGTCCCTTTGCAGAAAAATAGCCCAAAGCATGATGTTTCCACCTCCATGCTTTACAGTTTACAGTTCTTTGGATGCAACTCTGCATTCTTTCTCCAAACACAACAAGTATACTTTTTATCAAAAGGTTTTATTTTAGTTTCAATAGACCATATGATATTCTCCCAATCCTCTTCTGGATTATCCAAATGCTCTCTAGCAAACTTCATATAGGCCTTCACACATACTTGCTTAAGCACGGAGACTCATCTGACACTAGGGGCAGCAGTAGCTCAGGAGGTCCAGCGGGTTGTCCTGTAATCGGAAGGCTGTAGGTTCAATCCCGGCGCCTGTCAGAGAATGCTACCTTTATTTCCTTGGGTACACCCACCTTGCCTGCTGATGGTGGTCAGAGTGACTGAGACTCTGTCAGTGCGCCCCAGGGTAGTTGGCCACAATGTAGCTCATCATCACCAGCGTGTGAATGAGTGGATGACTGATTGTGTTGTGAAGCACTTTTGGGGGTTTGTAGAACCTCAAGAAGGCACTACAGTATACAAATATGGGCTATTTACTGTAGGATTTCAATCTGTTGGTATAGTCTGTAACTGATGGTAGCCTTTGTAACTTTGGTCCCAGCTCTCACTATGCGCCCCCCTCCCTTGTGCAGTTCTGGGATTTATGCTCACCATTCTTGTGATAATTTTTGACCCCACAAGGTAAAGTCTTGCATGAATCCCCTGATCAAGGGAGATTATCAGTGGTCTTGTATGTCTTCACTTTCTAATAATTGCTCCCACGGTTGATTTCTTCACACCAAGATGCCCACCAACTGCAGATTGAGTCTTCCCAGCCTAGTGCTCTTCCCAGCCTAGTGCTCTTCCCAGCCTAGTGCAGGTCTACAGTTTTGTTTCTGGTGTTCTTTGACAGCTCTTTGGTCTTGGCCATGGAGTTCAGAGTGTGACTGCTTCTGGACAGGTGTCTTTTATACTGATGAACAGGTGCCATTATTGCAAGTAACGAGTGGAGGACAGAGGAGACAGAGGCGCTCTACGCACCATGAGGAGGCCTACCTATCCTAGAAAAATAGTCTTGAGCTTTATAAAAAAATAAGCTTCGACAAACTAGAACTGCTTATTTCTCAGCACTAATTGAGGAGAATAAGAATAATCCTAAATTTCTTTTCAGTACAGTTGCTAAACTTACACAGAATCATAGCTCTGAGCCATCTGTTCCCTTAGCCCTCAGCAGCAATGACTTCATGGGATTTTTACAAGTAAAATTAATTCTATTAGAAACAAAATCTTTAGCATCCTCCCTAATGAGATTTCTTCTTCCTCAGTTAGTGAGGCAGCATCAGAGGTAACTGTAGAACCTCATCTGTGCTTGAACCGTTTTGATCCAGTTGAGCTTTCAGTTATCAAAAATATTAGCTTCATCTAAACCTTCCACTTGCATTTTGGATCCAATCCCAACCAAATTATTTAAAGAAGCATTTCCTTTGGTTACTGCCCCCATTCTAGATATAATCAATCTATCCTTATTAAATGGATATGTACCACAGGATTTTAAGGTTGCTGTAATCAAACCTTCACTTAAGAAGCCTTCTCTGGATCCAGATGACCCAATGAATTATAGACCAATATCTAACCTTCCATTTTTATCCAAAGTCCTGGAGAAAATAGTGGCCATCCAAGTATGTGAGCATTTAAACACTAATGCTCTGTTTGAGGAATTTCAGTCTGGTTTTAGAGAGTATCACAGCACTGAAACTGCATTAGTGAGAGTTACAAATGATATTCTTAAAGCCTCAGATAAGAATCTTGTGTCTGTTCTAGTCTTGTTAGATCTCAGTGCTGCCTTTGACACAGTTGATCACAAAGTTCTTTTACAAAGATTTGAATATGTTGTTGGGATCAAAGGAACAGCGCTAGGCTGGTTTAAATCCTACCTGTCTGACAGATTTCATTTTGTAAATGTACATGACAAATCGTCTTCATACTCCAGGGTTACTTGTGGAGTACCACAGGGTTCAGTGCTTGGACCAATTCTTTTTACTATATACATGCTCCCAATAGGTAAAATCATTAGACAGCATGGGATAAACTTCCACTGTTATGCTGACGATACTCAGTTATATTTATCCATTAACCCTCCTCGTCGTCGTCGTCGTCTTCCTCCGCTTATCGGGGTCCGGGTCGCGGGGGCAACATCCCAACTAGGGAGCTCCGAGCCGTCCTCTCCCCGGCCCTGTCCACCAGCTCCTCCGGCAGGACCCCAAGGCGTTCCCGGACCAGATTGGAGATGTAACCTCTCCAACGTGTCCTGGGTCGCCCCGGGGGCCTTCTGCCGGCAGGACATGCCCGAAACACCTCCCCGGGGAGGCGTCCAGGAGGCATCCTGACCAGATGCCCAAACCACCTCAACTGGCTCCTTTCGATCCGGAGGAGCAGCGGTTCTACTCCGAGTCCCTCCCGAATGTCCGAGCTCCTCACCCTATCTCTAAGGCTGAGCCCGGCCACCCTACGGAGGAAACTCATTTCGGCCGCTTGTATCCGCGATCTCGTTCTTTCGGTCATTACCCAAAGCTCATGACCATAGGTGAGGATTGGGACGTAGATCGACCGGTAAATCGAGAGCCTGGCTTTCTGGCTCAGCTCCCTCTTCCCCACGACAGATCGGCTCAGCGTCCGCATCACTGCAGACGCCGAACCAATCCGCCTGTCGATCTCCCGATCCCTCCTACCCTCACTCGTGAACAAGACCCCGAGATACTTAAACTCCTCCACTTGAGGTAGGACCACTCCCCCGACCCGGAGTTGGCAAGCCACCCTTTCCCGGTCGAGAACCATGGTCTCAGATTTGGAGGTGCTGATCCTCATCCCAGCCGCTTCACACTCGGCCGCGAACCTACCCAGCAAGAGCTGAAGGTCGGAGCTGGATGAAGCTAGGAGGACCACATCATCCGCAAAAAGCAGAGACGAGATTCTCCTGCCACCAAACTCGACACACTCCACACCACGGCTGCGTCTAGAAATTCTGTCCATAAAAGTGATGAACAGAACCGGTGACAAAGGGCAGCCCTGGCGGAGTCCAACCCTCACTGGGAACAGGTCCGACTTACTACCGGCTATGCGGACCAAACTCACGCTCCTCTATTAAAGGGACTGAATGGCCCTTAACAGAAAGCCACCCACCCCATACTCCTGGAGCGTTCCCCACAGGGTGCCCCTGGGGACACGGTCATAAGCCTTCTCCAAATCCACAAAACACATGTGGATTGGTTGGGCAAACTCCCATGCCCCCTCCATCACCCTTGCAAGGGTATAGAGCTGGTCCACAGTTCCACGGCCAGGACGAAAACCACATTGCTCCTCCTCTATCTGAGATTCAACTATCGATCGGACCCTCCTCTCCAGTACCTTGGCGTAGACCTTTCCAGGGAGGCTGAGGAGTGTGATCCCCCTATAGTTGGAACACACCCTCAGGTCGCCTTTCTTAAAGATGGGTACCACCACCCCGGTCTGCCACTCCCTAGGAACTGCCCCCGATGACCACGCAATGTTGCAGAGACGTGTCAACCATGACAGCCCTACAACATCCATAGCCTTGAGATACCCAGGACGAACCTCATCCGCCCCCGGGGCTCTGCCGCTGTGTAGTTGTTTGACTACCTCAGCAACTTCTGCCCCCGAGATCGGACAGTCCATCCCCAGGCCTCCCAGCTCTGGTTCCTCCTCGGAATGCGCATTGGTGGGATTGAGGAGCTCCTCAAAGTATTCCTTCCACCGTCCGACTATAGCCTCAGTTGACGTCAGCAGCTCCCCATCCCCACTGTAAACAGTGTGAGCGAGTTGCTGCCTTCCTCTCCTGAGGCGCCGGACAGTTTGCCAGAACCTCTTTGGAGCCGATCGATAGTCTTTCTCCATGGCCTCACCAAACTCCTCCCACGCCCGAGATTTTGTCTCGGCAACTGCCACTGCTGCACCCCGCTTGGCTATCCGGTACCTGTCTGCTGCCTCCGGAGACCCACAGACAAGCCACGCCCTGTAGGCCTCCTTCTTCAGCCTGACGGCTCCCCGAACCTCTGGTGTCCACCAGCGGGTACAGGGGTTGCCACCACGACTGGCACCGGCCACCTTACGACCACAGCTAGCAACAGCCGCCTCGACAATCGCAGAGTGGAACAAGGCCCACTCGGACTCAATGTCCCCCACTGCTCTCGGGACGTGGTCAAAGCTCTGCCGGAGGTGGGAGTTGAAGACCGTCTTGACAGGTTCTTCTGCCAGGTGTTCCCAGCAGACCCTCACTATGCGTTTGGGTCTGCCAGGTCTACGCGGCATGTTCCCTTGCCATCTGATCCAACTCACCACCAGGTGGTGATCAGTTGACAGCTCCGCCCCTCTCTTCACTCGGGTGTCCAAAACATACGGCCGCAGGTCAGATGATACGACTACAAAATCTATCATCGACCTGTGACCTAGGCTGCCCTGGTACCAAGTGTACTGGTGGGCATCCTTATGTTCGAACATGGTGTTCGTTATGGCCAAACTGCGGCTTGCACAGAAGTCCAATAACAAAACACCGCTCGAGTTCAGATTAGGTGGGCCGTTCCTCCCAATCACTCCCCTCCAGGTCAAGCTGTCATTGCCCACGTGAGCATTGAAGTCCCCCAGCAGGACAATGGAGTCCCCTGATGGAGCACTATCTAGCACTCGTCCCAGGGACTCCAAAAAGGGTGGGTACTCTGAACTGATATTTGGCCCATAAGCACAAACAACAGTCAGGACCCGTTCCCCGACCCGAAGGCGCAAGGAAGCTACCCTCTTGTCCCCCGGGGTAAACCCCAACACACAGGCAGAGAGTCTCGGGGCTAACAAAAAGCCAACCCCAGCCCTCCGCCTCTCACCCGGAGCAACTCCAGCAAAGTAGAGTGTCCAACCCCTCTCCAGGTCTCGGGTTCCAGAGCCAATGCAATGTTTCGAGGTGAGTCCGACTATATCTAGCCGGTACCGCTCAACCTCTGCCACAAGCTCCGGCTCCTTCCCCGCCAGCGAGGTGACGTTCCATGTCCCAAAAACTAGTTTTCTTGTCCGGGGATTGGACCGCCAAGGCTCCCGCCTTGGTCTGCCACCCGATTCGCATTGCACCGGACCCTTCATGTTCCTCCTGCAGGTGGTGGGTCCACAGTTGGACGAGCCCATGTATTCGGTTCGGGCTGGGCCCGGCCAGGCCCCATGGGCGAAAGCCCGGCCACCAGGCGCTCGCTCACGGGCCCCAACCCCAGGCCTGGCTCCAGGGTGGGACCCCGGTAACCCTCCGGGCCGGGTACTCCGACTCTTCGTTTTAACCTCCATGAAAGATCCTTCGAACCGTTCTTTGTCTCACCCTTCACCTAAGACCAATTTGTCATGGGAGACCCTACCAGGGGCACTAAGTGCCCCAGACAACATAGCTCCTAGGATCATTAGGGCACTCAAACTCCTCCACCCTGATGAACCTAATCGGTTAGGTAGATTACAGGCTTGTATTGAGGACATAAAAAATTGGATGACTCTAAACTTTTTGCTTTTAAATCAAGACAAGACGGAAGTTCTCATCTTTGGACCAGAAATCCAGAAAAGGAAATTGCTTAGTCAATCACCTGACCTGAATGGCATTACATTAATCTCCGAGAACAAAGTAAGGAACCTTGGTGTTATCTTTGACCAGGACATGTCATTCAAATCCCAGGTTAAACAGGTTTGTAGGATTTCCTTTTTCCAACTTTGGAATATTGCTAAGATTAGAAGCATCCTTTCCAGGAGTGATGCTGAAAAACTAGTTCATGCATTTATTACATCAAGACTGGATTACTGTAATTCATTACTCTCAGGAAGTCCACAGAATGTAGTTAAAAGTCTTCAGCTTGTCCAAAATGCTTCAGCTAGAGTTCCGATGAGAATTAAATAGAGAGATCATATCTCTCCTGTCTTAGCTTCCCTACATTGGCTACCTGTTAAATTCAGAATAGATTTTAAGATCCTCCTTCTCACATATAAAGCTCTTAATAATCAAGCTCCATCATACATCAGTGATCTGACTGTTCCATACGTTCCTAACCGAGCACTTCGCTCTCAGACTGCAGGTCTACTGGTGGTTCCCAGAATATCTAAAATTAGGATGGGAGGCAGATCTTTTAGTTATCAGGCTCCTCTCCTGTGGAACCAGCTCCCAGCTTTAGTCCGTGAGGCAGACACCTTGTCTACTTTTAAGAATAGGCTTAAAACATTTTTATTTGATAGGGCCTATGGTTAAAATCTGATGTTAGCCTAAATCTGGACAAGTGGGGGAGTAGAGGGAGGTGGAGTGTACAGTCGGTAAAGACGGCTCTCCCTTGCCCTGCCTCCAACATGCCTCCTTCTAAAAGGCTAGGTTATCCAGAGTTATCTCTGTAGTTATGCTGCTATAGGCTTAGACTGCTGGAGGATACACTGACCACTTTCCACACTCTACTACTTTCTTCTACTATCTGCTCTTTAACTGTATTATTTCCTGCTATTTCAGCTGTTAACTTTATTTTCTCTCTAAGTGTTTTTCTCCCCAGAAGAAGCTACAATGATGTTCTGCTGAGCTGTGGTGGCCTCATGGAGGGGGCCATTGTCTAGCACACTGCTGATAACCACTTAAACATTCTCTCTCTCCTGATAATAACTTTTTGCTTTCTTGACGTTGGATGTGCTACTACTAGTTTATCCATTAATTATAGATCCACTAGGATAAATACAATAAAGTTTATCTCTCACCAAATAGAATATTTACTAAGAAATCACAATATAACTATAGACCCATTACTTTGTCGTGTGTGCACGTGTGTGCGTGCGTGTGTGTGTGTGTGTGCGTGCGTGTGCCTGCTCTGTCTTCTCGATCCCCAGTGAGTCATGGTGGATGGCTGCTTATACTGAGCCAGGATTCTTCCTGTTTAAAGGGAGTTTTCCTCTCCACTGTCGCTTTATGCTTGCTTAGTATGAGAATTGCTGTCACTAGTCAGTGACTTGATGAAATGGAAACATTTTTTTCTGATTGGCTTAATGAACTGACCTGAATTGGAATGTTTATTATGTGAAGTGCCTTGAGACGACTCTTGTCGTGATTTGGCGCTATAT
This sequence comes from Nothobranchius furzeri, assembly GCF_043380555.1. Taxonomy (NCBI): domain Eukaryota; kingdom Metazoa; phylum Chordata; class Actinopteri; order Cyprinodontiformes; family Nothobranchiidae; genus Nothobranchius; species Nothobranchius furzeri. The sequence continues at coordinate 79,239,185 of NC_091747.1, read as the reverse complement.
AAATAAAATTGAATTGAATTGAATTGAATTGAAGAGGAGCCTCTTACAGAAGAAGTTACAGATCTATGAGAGCCAGAAATATTGCCTGTTTCTATAGGAGACAAAATACTTATTTTCATAATAATATGCAAATAAATTATTTAAAAGTCAAACAATCATTTTCTGGAATTTTTTTCTCATTTTGTTTCTCATAGTTGAAGTATACCTATGATTAAAATTACAGGCCTCTCATTTTTTAAGTGGGAGGACTTTCACAATTGAGGCTGACTAAATACTTTTTGCCACACTTTAAAATGTTTTCAACAATAAAAACAGAACTTCATCTGATGGACCTGTTCTCTCTTGGTCAGGAGCCTTTCAGCAAAAACCCATGCATATAACCTTCAGCTCCACATTTGGGTTATTCTGAAAGTCCAGATATAAAGATGTGACCAAGCATTACAAAGGAAATTCTGATTTCAAAACAAGGATGTTGGCTAATAGGCTGATGTTCCCCTACCATATAGATGCCCCAAGCACTGGGACACCAAACCAAATTGCTGCATTTAAGTGTTCAAATAATATATGTAAGTTTAATGTGCAGGGACTTTACTCATCTTTACAGTGCTCTGACGCCCACCTTTGGGATGAATTAGAGCAATGTGTGTGCCGGGTCAAATGTGATCCGTAAACAGAAAAAAAAAATCTGCAAACACTAAAACATGTGGAAAGCCTTCCTAGATGACTGTAAACTTCAATGGAATGCCTACATTTTCATTCACTGATTAGGTATGTTGTCCCAATACATTTAGCAGCAATGTACTTATAGCTTTTCCCTTATCTTTGCAAAATGGCTTTGTAAGGATTTCTGAGAGGCTTGTGAAAGTTGCTCAAAGGAAAAGATGTGCAACAAATGTGTTAATTCTTGAAGTAGTTAATTATTGTTGGTGCCTAGTGTACCTAATTTGGAAAACACCACCTAAGACACCACAAATTGATTAATAAGATGAATAAACTAAAGCAGCTGGCTGCTGGCTCAGGCTGAGGCCACATTATCATTCCACGAAAATACAAATTACATTCAAATACAGATTACACAGATGGTCTTAACTATGGATGAACACACACACACACACACACACACACACACACACACACACACACACACACACACACACACACACACACACACACACATATATATATGTATTCTCATTAATTTACTTTTTGTTTGTTAATAATATATGAATAAATAATCATTATCTTTTACTTTAACTGGCAAAGCTTTGTTTGTCGGCTGCAGTACCGCGGTTCACCGCCAGGGAAAGCCCAAACCGGAAGCAGGAAATGCCATCAACGTCAGTGCGAAATTCAAACTTGCTCTACCAAACATCCCTGCTCCAGGGTTCTTTTGTACGCTCCAACAGCCTATGGTCCGTGCTTTTTCCCTTCTTTTTCACTAACTCCGGTAATGTACCATCGTCGAGAAGAGTATTTCATTTATCTGGACATATCTTTCAATACAGATACTATAGTTTGTGACTTATATTAGCATAAACAACTATTGGCTACGTTTTACGCATTTTGTTTGCAACTTAGCCTTTAATGCTAGCGACTGAGAAATACATTTTAATACATTTACCAGTTTTTATTTCAACATGTAGGTGATTTGAATGTTTCTCACTTAGCAGTGAGGATTTTCATAATGCCTGTGGAAAGAACGGAGCACCGTGGAGCCGCAGAGCTTCACAGATATTATGAGGTTTATGAGACTATCGGTTCAGGTAAACGCCACCGTCTACCTGTGCTTGTACCATTTCTCTCCCGGCAGTTGTTCTAAATCATGTTTTTGCTTCAGGTGGCTTTGCCAAAGTCAAGCTGGGTCGACACATCTCCACGGGAGAAAAGGTTGCCATTAAGATCATGAATAAAAAAGATCTAGGGGTGAGTTTAAAAGAGATTGTTTTGTCATTGCTCTGTGTTTAATCACAACTAAAAGATCACAAACGTTTGACATAAAGCTGCATTAATTTAGTTGCTGAATTCCATGAAGTAGTCTGATTTTTCTTTACATTTATGGCAAATAAATTAATATTTTAAAAATGCCAGTAAAAGCCTGTCAAAGTTTCAGTTCTCTGTTTGTTACATATCTGATCTAGATGACTGTTGTTAACGAAGTATTTTATACCTCTCACCGGCACCATACAGCGATAAGAAGTGTGTGTTTTCTCCACAGGATGACTTGCCTCGTGTGAAGGTGGAGATCGAAGCCATGAAGAACTTAAGTCATCAACATATATGCCGACTATATCAGGTCATAGAGACTTCCACGCAGATTTTCATGGTGCTTGAGGTGAGGACAATAACGGATGACATAGAGCATGTTTGAGGAGACCTAACCTATTTAAATCACTTGTATTTTCCCCTTGTCTCAGTACTGTCCTGGTGGGGAGCTGTTTGATTATATCATAGCAAAGGACCGACTGTCGGAGCAGGAAACCAGAGTGTTTTTCAGGCAGATTGTGTCGGCCATGGCTTACGTCCACAGCCAAGGATATGCTCACAGGGACCTAAAACCGGTAAAAATAAATTCATGTGTGATGTGACAAAAAAACAACATCACTGTAAATGTTTATAATCGGCTTGTGTCTTTGAATTTTGCTTTCAAGTAGTCAGACTTTCTAGTAATCCTTCATCTTGATCTGTTGGTCTTCAAAGATCTGAGAGATGCTTCCCTTCTGCATAATCTCATTTAATATCGCTGTAGGAATCACCTCAACTAATCAAACAGTTTTCTTTGGTTTCGTCGCTTGGCTCTTTTCTAAACACAGCATACTTTAAGTAGAAACGTTTCAGCTGACACTGGCTCCATCCTCAGAGCACAGAGTTAATTAGAGTTAAAGAAAACATCAGCGACACAATGTTCCATCTGAAAATGGTCCGTGGCTTCACTGAAGAAAATTCTACTAAAAACAAACAAACAAAAACCTTTGCAGATGTAATGTACAAATTAATCATAAATAATAAAATATTACCAGTCTGATTCCTTGGAAACAAATGAGTGACTCCTCTTTTGAACCGTTGTGTATATTTCTGACTTTAATGTTCATTTCCACTTTAGGAAAACCTGTTAATTGACGAGGACCATAATCTGAAGCTGATAGACTTTGGCTTATGTGCCAAACCTAAGGTATGTTGGGTTTTCTCTGTCAGACTGATGGAAAAATGCTAAATCTAACGTTCTGATGTGGTTGCTTGTGACCTAGGGAGGTTTAGGTTATGAGCTGAAAACGTGCTGCGGCAGCCCCGCTTACGCTGCTCCTGAGCTCATCCAGGGAAAAGCATATATTGGTTCAGAGGTAAAACACCTTCGTTTCAATACATAGTTTTCAAATTTCTAAGATTTATTTCAAACCAACTGAGTTAATTTGTTCCCATTAAGAGCGATTATTGCCCACATGTTTCACAGTTTGGTGCTTTGATGGTGTCGCAGTGGTATTTACTGGTGCTTGACTCAGAGCAGCTGAGCTGTAGCACTCGATGCTTACACGCTGCTGTGTGATGTGTCACCTCCAGGCTGATGTATGGAGTATGGGGGTACTGCTGTTCGCACTGCTCTGTGGATACCTCCCCTTTGATGACGACAACTGCATGGTTCTCTACAGGAAGATTACAGTGAGATCATTCACGGCTTTTATTACATTTCTTGTCAGTTATGCACAGGGAAGTCCAAGACTTTAAAACCTTTTCTTTTTTATCCACATCAGAGAGGAATATATGAGAACCCACGGTGGCTCACCCCTGGCAGCATCCTCCTCCTCAACCAGATGATGCAGGTTTGTATTCTGTCTGCACGGTTGCTCTTTTGTCTTTAATCTTTTGACCCCTCTGCTTCGCTCCAGTTTTTTCTCTGAGTTCTCAAAAATAATAAAATCACTTGTAGCCCTTTAGCTGAATTACAGCAAATCCATTAAAACTGATCGGACCTTATTTTAATTTTGTTCTATGTGCATCATCATCACAGCTTTTAGATGTCAGGGTCTCCTGCCTTCTGAGTTGTAGTTTCTGTGTTTGTCCTGCAGGTGGACCCCAAGCGACGTCTGACAGTCCGACAGCTGTTGGACCATCCCTGGGTGATGAAGGACTACAACAGCCCTGTAGATTGGTACAGCCAGCAGCCGGTACGACAGTTACATAAAGGGAAAACAGACAAGTGGTTTAGGGTGTGAACAGAAGTTTATTATGTTAGTTCTTGGTTGTTGTTCTCATAATCATGTAAGGAGAATATCCTTCAAGTATTTATGTGAGCACATTTGTTCTTTGTAGCTTGACCACATGGATGAAGACTGTATCACAGAGATGGCAGTCAACATGAAACAGTCGAGAGAAGTCACCACAGCTCTTGTGAAAGAGGTGTGTGTGTGTGTTTGCTCTGTGGTTTTCTTGTTGCTGTCAGTTTGGTCTTGTAGATGTTTGTGAGCTTAGTACAGTTTGAAGTTTCTGTGAAATAAACCCTTTTAATAGACCATAACTCTCTCAGTGGAGGTATGACGAAACCACCGCCACCTACCTGCTGCTGCTGACAAAGAAGCGGAGGGGGAAACCTGTCCGTCTGCGTCCCGAGCCAGCCTTCTGTGAGGACTCTCCTTTGCATCAGGGACTCCAGGTAGAAAACAGCACAACACCTATTTTAGGACGCCTTCTCAGTTCTGAGGCTGTGAGATTGTTCTAATTAATATTTCGGCTCTAAACCATCACACAAATGATCAAAAATTATTAATAAATTGCTTTGGATGCTTTTGTTTGTCTTTTGGGAAAAATACACCAGCATCATGTGACGTTAGTCAGTCATGACATTTTTAGTTGTGACCCTTACACACCGTGCTGTGGTGCAGCTTTCTGTTTGTAGTTTATCAGCTCAACCCTGCCACTTGCTGACAAAAATCTGTAGTAGTGGTCTCCTTAACATGTGAACTCTAGAAAGGCTTTTCCAACCTAAAGAGAGGCCGTGCTAAAGTCATTCTACAGGTTTTTATCCCTTCCCACGGTAGAGCAGCGCTAGTCTGTGCTTCCATGTAGAGTTTTTACTTTTACCTTTTTCTCCCAGACAAGAGGAGCTCTTCAGTACTATGAGGATGACGATGCCGTGATTATTGGATCTTTGGACCTTTGCTCAGATTACTTTGAAGACTGCCCGTGGGTCTCGGTTCAACAGCACACACCCCAGGGGGTCAGAGGTCTGCTAGATGGAAACACAACCAGAGAAATGGCACGTGGAGCTTTTTGCTGCTTCTAATTGTTTCAAACGAAGACAGAATTCAAAGTTTGTCACTTTCAAGGAAAGAGGGATCAAATTCTAGAGTGTACCAGATATTTAAGTGTAAATATATTCTGACACCAGCTGTTTCCCTTTTATGTTTCTGAAGAGGGTGGTGTCACCATCAGAAAGAAGCGTTGATACCAGTCCGTTGGCAGAGAGGGGGAGGGTGATGACGAAACGCCACCATAAGAAGAGGCAGAAGGAGCCCGAACAAATGGGCGAGAACAAGGAGAACGTCGCTGAAAAGAAGGTGGTGGAGAGGTTTGCCCTGCCTCCCCCCCGCACCCCCGTGTCCAGTAAAAAGAGCACACGCCCACACAGGAATGTGTTGACCACGCCCAATGAAAGCGTCGCCAAACCCGGCGTGGGAACCCCTAGAGGTTAGTAGAATTTCTGGGTGTCAGAGGTGGAAATTTTATTTTGTAACAGTTTGTTCTTCCAAAGATTTAATTAAAACCTTCCAACTGTCCCTCCCTGCATTCATTCATTCATTCCCCTCAGTCTCTTGCTGGCCTCCAAATCACAAGTGTCACCACAACATGCTGCTCATTTACAAGTAAATTGTCTTCTGGTAATAAACTTATTTGTTGAGACAGTTTTTTACTGTTGTTCTTATCCAGAAGCCTAATTTTAGTGATTTAGCTGTCATTACGCTGCTGAGAGTGGACACACACACACACACACACACACACACACACACACACACACACACTTATCACTGTCAACTCAAAGGTGAGCTAATCATCAGGAAGCTAATTCTGTTCACTTATCTGTAAGTGAAGGGCATTAATATGAATGGAGATTCATTAAAGCTCTAATTATTTGTCACTGCGACGTTTCTGCTCACACATCCAGCCTCGTTAGCTTTTGGCCAAGAGCCGCAGAAACTGGCTGCGACTGACCCAGTCGGTGTTAAATCCTCCGCTTTCTGCTGCCTCTTGTTTAGTGAGCTGCAGTCATGTTACTGCCTGTGACATGCTCGTACACACACACACACACACACACTGGTCTGTGTACGCCCATTCCCAGGTGTATGTTATGACAGGTGTAGCTGTCTCCTCCCTTTGCTCATTGTCCCACATGGGCTGTAGTGACATGTGTTCTCTCACCGCTGAAGCTCAGCTGTGTGTGTGTGTGTGTGTGTGTGTGTGTGTGTGTGTGTGTGTGTGTGTGTGTATTTGAGGCTCATTTTAGTTTTGTGCTCACAAAGTCGACCAGCTCCAAAGCTCAGAGCATTTACCTGAACAGTTAGGTATTTCATTTCCTGCAGGCGGAGTTGATGAGGTTTCGCTCTAAGATCGGAACTATATGAGAAATTCTTGCTTTTAAATAAAGCTGCATGTGCTTTGGGACACTCAAACCCCTCTGTGGTGGAGCTCCCAGTGATCCTAGGAGCTAAGTTGTCTGAGGCGTTATGCCTCTGGTAGGGTCACCCATGGCAAACAGGTTCTGGGTGAGGATCAGACAAAGAACAGCCCATAGACCCCTCTGGAGCCAGGCCTGGAGTTGGGGCTTGATGTCGAGCGCCTGGTGGCTGGGCATTTACCCATGGAGCCTGGCCGGGCACAGCCCGAAGAAGAGACTGTTTCCCCTTCCCATGAGCTCACCACTCGTGGGAGGGGCTAAAGGGGTCAGGTGCATTGTGTGTCGGGTCTTAGCCGAAGGCAGGGACCTTGGCGTTCTGATTCCCGGCTTCAAAAGCTAGCTCTCGGTATGTGGAATGTCACCTCTCTGGTGGGGAAAGAACCTGAGTTGGTATGCGAGTTTTAGAGGTTCTGGATAGATGCAGTTGAACTCGCCTCAACGCACGGCTCTGGCTGCGGAACTAGTTACCTCAAGAGGGGTTTGACGTTCCACCACTCTGGAGTTGCTCTTATCGAGAGTGAATAACAGGGTAGCCTCCGTCTGCTTATGTGTGGGCAACGACAGTGAGACCTGGAGAGGTGTGGTTGGGAGCAATGGCTCCCTTGGAAGGTGCGTAGGAGTTCGCCTAACCGATCAACATGTTTTTTGTGGATTTGGAGAAGGCGTTCAGCCGTGTCCCTTGAGGGACCTCTTGGGGGGTACTCCGGGAGTATGGGGTACCAGGCCCTTTGATACGGGCTGTTAGGTCCCTGTATGACCGGTGTCAGAGCTTGGCTCTGCATTGCCGGCAGTAAGTCGAGCTTGTTTCCAGTGAGAGTTGGACTCCCTGAGGCCCTTTGTCACTGATTCTGTTCATAACTTTTATGGACAGGACTTTTTGGCACAGCCAATGTGTTGAGGGGATCCATTTTGGTGGCCTAAAGATCAGGTCTTTGGTTTTTGCAGATGATGTGGTCCTGTTGGCTTTATCAGCATGTAATCTCTTGTTTTTGTTGGAGCAATCCGCGGCTGGGATGAGAATAAGCTCCTTTAAATCCGAGACCATGGTTTTCAATCGGAAAAGGGTAGAATGCCTTCTCCAGGTCAGGAATGAGGTTGTGCATCAAGTAGAGGAGTTCAAGTATCTCAGGATCTTGTTCACGAGTGAGGGAAAAAATTGAGCATGTGATCGATAGGCGGATAGGTGCTGCGTTTACAGTACTGCGGGCATTCTACCGGTCTGTCTTGCTGGGCGGATCTGGAAGTCGAAGCTCTCAGTTTACCCTTTGATCTACATTCCCACCCTCACCTATGGTCACAAGGTTTGGGTAGGGACTGAAAGAACGAGATAACACAATGGAGGCTCGTCCAGGATACAAGCGGCTGAAATGAGTTTTCTCCGCAAGGAGTCTGGGCTCTCCCTTACCCCCAAATTCCACTACCTCCGCTCCGCTCTGCTCCGGTCCGCCCCCGCCTTCCGCAGCCGCTCGCTTCCGAACTCAATTTTTACTGGTACCCGCTCTACAACGGCTCCGCTCCGGTGCGGAGACCTGAGGGGTGCAAACAAGCATGCGCGGGACTTTCGAGATTTTGCGATACAGTCCGAGCAATAAACGCGGAAGTTAGATCCAAACACCCGTTGTGTGGGAGAAGCATCGAAATGAACTGTTTAATCTGCCCATCATTCGTGTTGAGACATCAGCAGTGTTTGGATCAACAAAGTGTGACTACTTTGATAGAGGAAACTGTATTTATGGCTTATTTTTGTGCATTTAAACTTCAGCCGCCATTGATAGTTGTTAAAAGTTGTTAAACCTGTTCATATGAAACAAAAAACACCTTTTGTTTATCGATTTATTGTGAAAAACGGAAATTGTGCTTGCTCCTTTTCCTGTTGGGTGGTTGTGATTTCTGTCCATTGACTGTGGAGGTGCTCCGGCGTCCGGCGAAAATAGGATCGATTCTATTTTTGCCGGACGCCGGAACAGAGGGCGGCGCACGGCGCCGCACTGCCGGAGCACAGCCGCAGTAGTGGAATTGCTCTGATTGACTACAACGGGACCGATTTTGCTCCGGCGTTCGTGTCGGAGCGGAGCGCAGCGGAGCGGAGGTAGTGGAATTTGGGGGTTAGAGATGGGGTGAGAAGCATGGTCATCCGGGAGGGGCTAGGAGTAGACCCGTTGCTCCTCCATGTTGAGAGGAGCCATTTAAGGTGGCTCAGGAATCTGGTCAGGATGCTTCCAGGATGCCTCCCTGGTGAGGTTTATTGAGCACGTCCAACTGGGAGGAGACCCAGGACATGCTGGAGGGACCATTTCTCTTGGCTGAACCAGGGAATGCCTTGGGATTCCCCCAGAGCTGCTGGCCCAAGTAGCTGGGGAGATGGAAGTCCGTGCCTCTCTGCTTAGGTTGCTGCCCCCGTGACATAAGCGGTTGAAAGTGGATGGATGGATGCAGAAAGAGTCAAACTCAGGATTTTTATGGGTTAGAAAGTGAAGCGAGCCTTCCTGAAAAAGCAAAGTTACGTCTTTACAAAGTTACATATTTTCCGGAACGGCCTGTGTTCAGAGGCTTGTGATTCTGACAGGGTTGATAATAGGGCCGCACGATATTAGGAAGACCTGCGAAATTCAATTACAGTAATTAATATTGCGGTGACGATATTACTTGTGATAAATACAAATTTAACTCGGGAACAAAAATGATCAAAAACAAAAAATCATCAAAATGAGAAAAGCTAAACATGTGAGGAAAGGGAAAATGAAAATAAACAAGAAAAGACAATCCGTGGATCCCGGGAAAAGCAGAATCGGCAAAAAGAGCAGAACAAAGCTAACTCAGGTGTTTGCTAACCATCTAAATGAAGTGCTGTCCGCCTCGGGGGCGTGCCTCTAACCTATGAGAACCCACCTGATTGGTCAAATGGTTGAAGAGCTCTATTTGATTTGTTAAAAAAAAAACATCATGTTTTCATTCGACAGTATGCATTATGTTTAGCAAACATCTGAGCTGACCATTCATTGCGATATTTTTCTGTTCTTTGCGATGTGTGTTACGACCTCACCTAGGATCCGGGCAAAGCAAAATAAAAGAAGGTAGAAGAAGGACCGGGGGATTGTAAAATAATAATCTCTTTTTAATAAAGTAAATGGAGGGGATATAACCACCTCACAGGTTTATACAAGACACTGAAAGGAACTCGGGAAAAATTCCTGGAATAAAACACAACAAAAATACACAGCTTTCTGGTTTAGCCGGAACCTCAAAAGGTTAACATTTATAAGGCGGGTGTTCTTCTTACCAAAGGTTCTCTTAATACTGTAAACGTTTGCTAAAGTCTAAACCAAAACAAACTCAAAACCACCCGCTCAATGATCTGGATCACGTCAAACTATAACGAGAACTAACAAAGCTATAACCACCGTTTGGCAAGTGCAGAGGATCTACCTCAGACTAAATGCACTCTCTGTAGTTCTACCAGGCAAAAGTCTCAACAGGAGCGTGGAGCAGGGAGACGACTCATGGGTAGGAGTTGCTCCCTGAACTGCAGATCTCACGGCGTCTTTATCCACTCGGCACAGATAAGGTAATCGGTCATTATCTCCTGCAGCTGCGCTCTCAGCGCTTCGACCGGAGTTCCTGGAGGAAGTCACTGCAGCGAGTTCATTGAGGGGGAATCCCCGACACCGTTGTCATGGAGATGAGATGCTCTTCCTGGCTCTCAACCCCTGACAGTTTTCTTCCTTCTTGCTCCGTTGCTCCACATTGAGTATGTCATATAAAAATAAAATGAAATAAACACAAGTAACAACCACATACTCACTTAAAGACCCCACTAATGGGGACGTAACAATATGCATATTGTGCATGCTGATATTGCGATAACGATATATTTGCGATATATTGTGCAGCCCTAGTTGATAAGCTAAGAGCTAGGCCAAGTGACATTCCACAGCACCTGTCCGTTATCTAAATGACTCTCTGGTTATTTCCAGGTGTGAATACTAGCAGCAACAAAATGTAACACGATGCATTCAGGGGTTGAATCCTGCAGGAATTCTTCAAATTTCTGCTGAATAACCGAATAATGCAAACATTTTAAAATCATAAAGATTTATAAGATAATAATGCTCACTTTAATTGCTGTAAAATCTGTGAGTGTGTAATTTATTTAATTTGGTTTTGGCTGCTTTCTGACTAGCCATTAGCTCATTAAGCCCCCTAGACACACACTGTAGTTCAGGAGGTTATCAACTACAGGTAAGATTGTAGTTATTTTACACGAACACACTTCAGAAGGCCTAAAGTCAAGTGAACTCCCTTTAGTTTCTACAGGTTGCTTTCCTGTGGTCCTTTATTGTCCTCTTGTGTTTTGTGTGTCAGCTGGTGACAGTTCACCAAAGGAGAAGAATAGAAAAAGAGCAGCGGAGAACAAGGATTCTGCAGGAACGGAGATGCTGACGTTCAGTCCAGAGAGGAGGTGAGTGGACGGCAGGACGGATGAAGGCTCTGAGGGGTTTCAGCGGAGACTGCTGGGTGATGGAGGTTGGTGTTATGTGAGGTCATGTTTGCTCTCCAGGTGTCGGTCGCTAGATATGGCTGCTGCAGGAGACAGTGGAAAGAAGAAGAAAGGAGGGAAGGTGTTTGGCTCCCTGGAAAGAGGCCTTGATAAAGTGATCACCATGCTCACCCCGAGTAAAAGACGAGCTCTGCGTGACGGCCCGCGAAGGATTAAGGTATAATCAAAACAACCTGTCTGTCCTGCATCATACAAAAACACGATTAAAACGGTTTATTATTCATACGTTAACACATATCTGCTTTTCAAAAGAATTGTCATTGGGCTGTCTCTTCTCATAGGCTCAGTATAATGTGACTCTGACCAGTCAGACCGATCCAGATCAGGTCCTAAACCAGATTCTCTCCATCCTGCCTGAGAAAAATGTTGCCGTTACACAAAAAGGGTAAGACCACACATCTGTTCTTCTGCTTCCTCCTGATCAGATTCTACGGTTTTGGCATTTATGTGTGTGTGTATGTCACCTGTTACACAGGTATACCTTGAAGTGTCAGACATGGGGAGACTTTGGTAAGGTGACCATGGCGTTTGAGCTGGAGGTGTGCTTGCTGCAGAGACCAGAGGTTGTCGGGGTTCGCCGCCAGAGGCTAAAGGGAGATGCATGGGTTTACAAACACCTGGTGGAGGACATCCTTTCTACGTCCAGAATCTGAGTCCGGCAGGCTCTCAGGAGGATCCCTGCCTGTTAGTAAACAGATGCTGCTTTCTATCCGTAACCGGACTTCACAGAGCCACACTGGAGTTCAGACAGGAGAAGATGTGCATTTGGAGAAGTTCTTTATTCCTCTGGAATAGTTTAATATCTAGAATAAGATTTATGAAGTTTACATGATTATCCCATTTTGTTTTATGTATTTTACTTCTTTTTGCTCTAATGATTAAGCTATAAGTTCTCATGAGCTAATTAAACGTGTATGAAATGTAACACCACACCTTTCAGTCTCTAACTGTTTTCCTGTCTTGTTATTCCACCCTAAAGGTGAAGCACTTGACTGAATAACACAGAGAAAGACTTATTTACTATCGCTGTTTATTTTAACGTGTCTGCAGCTGTTTCATGTTGTTTTACTGTCATTTGTCTGATTTTATCTGTATCTTTTATCTTCGCTGTAGCTTGGTGTCTGAATTTTTTATTGACAAAGTAAAAGGAGCAAAAATAAATGGTTTCTGTGTTTGAGACAGCTGATTGTAATATGTTTTCTCCCTTCACATCAGATGTTTATTACTCATTCAGCCGTGGTGTCTTTACACTGTCGTCCTCCTCCCGTTCTTACAGGCTTCGGCTGAGATTGCCGTTTAGTTCAGTAACCACTGAAATATTAAAAAGATGCTGGATTGTCCTCAGGATTCCATGAGTCAGCAGAAAACTTTGATTTAAAGATTCCTGAGTCTATTCTATTTTGCATGTTAGATTTTTATAATTATGGATTTGGAAATGTGGTTTAGTTTCTGTCGGAGCAGCCCCAGACCATCACACTGCCACTGTCGTGTTTTTTTGCTATGTTTATCTCAAATGCAGTGTTGGTTGTAATGCAGGGTATCCGCGGGTCCTTAAAACGTCTTAAAAAGCCTTAAATTAGCTTTTCCAAATTTAAAAAATCCTTAAAAATGACAAATAATCCTTAAATACAGTTTCCAGAGGTCTTAAAACACCCAATAAACAAGATTCTTTTATTTCTATAAAATTTTCGTGAATTTCTAGTTGGTGTTCAGCGTTTTTTGTGTACGATGTTGGCGTAAGCGGAACCGTACACATTCAGTTGGTTGTGAAAGGGGGCTATTTTTAGATGAGCACGTTAACTGGGGAAGTTTAATGGTAACTGGTTGGCTAATCCCACGATCGTGGCGTGGTAAGCACCGCTTCCAGGCAACAGCTGGAAATTATAGCTTAAATGACCCGCACTTGTATAGCTCCTCTCAGAGTAAGGACTCCAAAGCGCTTTACACAACAGAGTATCATTCTTCCATTCACACACATCCACACACTGGTGTGGATGAGCCATGATGTTGCCACAGCTGGCCTGGGGCGCACTGACAGAGGCGAGGCTGCCGAGAACAGGCGCCACCGGTCCCTCCGATCACCACCAGCACGCAAGGTGGGTTAAGTGTCTTGCCCAAGGACTCAACAGCAGAATTCTCTGTCCGGAGCCGGGATCGAACCTGCAACCTTCTGATTACTGGACAACCCGCTCAACCTGTTGAGCTACTGCTGCCCTGCTTAAATATCTTAAATTTGGTCAAAGTGGCCTTAAAAAAGGTCTTAAAAAGTCTTAAATTTGGCTCTCTTAAACCTGCAGATACCCTGTGTAATGGGACACATGTTTTAAACAACTCCACTTGTGTCTTTAGTTTGCAGAATATTTGACCAAAAGTCAAAATGTTTTTTTTGTGGCAAATGTGAGATGAGAGGCCATTTTTACACCCACACATGACCTCTGAACTAAACCTGAACCAAGTGAGTTTTTAAAGGGTTCTTTTGTTTCTTTTTGAAGTCTTTCAGCCTTTTTTATGTTGTCAGACAGGTTCTACCAAAGTGATTTATTTGTAGAAGTCTAGTTGTTTACTTTGGGTACGGCTAGTAAAACTGAATTCAGCTTTGCAGATAACGTAGTTCATCGTAGTCGGTGATTTCTCAAATGGGTCCGTTATGTTTACATAGATTTTTCCCTTTGTGAATGAATCTTTGAAAACAGTTTTGTAAGTTTGCTCTAACCAGAAGAAATGCCCTTCACAGTGCCGTAGCTCTGACCTAGCTCCTTCAAACTGCAGCCATCTATTGTTCTTCTATAATTCTCCCTCTGTTGTGTTTCCAGACAAAACGTCAGTGCTGCAGCTGATTTGTGGCAGGTTCTCCTTGGTGTCTCAGCAGGGAGGAAAAGGGGTAATTGTGGGTTCAGCTGATAATAAGGATGGGGTTTAACCTAATGGGAGTCTGAAAGATGCTTGGAGGTGAAATGATTATTTTTTTTATGACAGAGGTGAAGGTTGGAGTGTATTTTCAAAAATAAAAGCCCTTCTCAGTCCACTCCAGTGGTATAATGACTCCTTCTGGGAGCAAGTGAAAGACACTGAGTTATGTCTGAACTGAAGAAGCTCTTGTTTCTGGAAAGGAGAAGATGATAAAAGTAAACTAATCTTTTCTTTGTGCACTAACTTTCTGTGATTATCTTTAACCAAATGTAGTTATTTTAGCACAAATGTCAGGTTCATTAATTATAAGTTGAATTAAATCTTGACATTGCGTGGCATGTTTGTGTCCCTCCCTTCTACCAGGTGGCGCCTGTATTCCCTGAACTCAAACTGGAGCCGGTCATCAGTTCCTGATTGTTTCAACACCAGAACAAGTGGGCCTGTGTCACAGAAAAAGAGGATTAGTTGATTAAGTCTGGAAAGACTTTGCAGAGCAGTCTGGTTTTGTGGGAGTGAGTCATCTCTGTTGGGTAAGTAAAATCAACAGTGTTGCTGAGCTGGCGTGTGATCAGACTGACGTTTGACTGTGGTCTTGGTGGAGTTCAGACAGATTAGTACAGCTGTTGCAGTTTGGTGTTTTGCAGGTTTCTGTGAAAAATGAGGCTCCTTCTGGCTGTTTCTCTCATTCTTCTTTTTCTATGTGAGTTTTCCTTTACTGTTTCTCTTCCGGTAGGCATATGTGCCTTTTGTTATTTTGTCGGCGCGCTTGTAAACTGCTTATTTTTTGCAGGGCTGCAGAAGGCCCAGAGGTCAAGCACCAGTGGAAATGTTTGTGAGGTAGGTCAATGAAGACGTGCTGTAAACTCTTCTGCTCTGCTGTAAATCTGAGGGATTAGAAAAAGAAAAACTAAACTCAAATCTCCTTCGGTTTAAGAGCATTCACTATGTTTTAGTTTTCTAAACCGCATCAGTAATCAAATAAACAATAAGAACCTGGGCGGATGAAGAGAAACTCAACCCTCCAATGACCAAACAAGGACTCTGTTAGCTGCATGTAGAAAAGTAAGTCCAGCTTTCTTTTTCTTGTACTTTTCCACTCCTAGGCCGTATCCCTTAGTGAGGCGGTGGTTTCTGTCCTCCTATCCCCTCTGTCTCTGTACACCTGGATGACCTCCACGCTGCTCAGATTTGTCGTGTCCCTCCCGTCTCTTGTCCTCGGTGCTCTCCATCAGTCCCTGCTGCTGATCCTGACTGTCCCTTGGTGTGTCGCCATGATCCTCATCTCCCTTTTTCTGACGTGCCTCCATGTTGTCCTGTACCTGCTTCACATGGCCTTGGTGGTGGGAGTGGTGGCCATTTCGACCCTCATGCTGCACAAGAAGTCTGACCGCGACGCTGTGAAACAAAATGAAGTAAAAACAACATTCCATCAGATGAGAGTAGAAGATTTTTCAAGAAACACCAACATGAGGCTTAGTCATAAAGGTGCACATGGTTGATTTAGTTGTTCTCCTTGTGAATTCCTCCCCCCCCCCCCCCCCAAAAAAAAACAACAAAAATACAACAACTCACCTTCCTTGTTTTGAAACTGACTTTACCTTCATTTAATGAATGTGAACCAGTGGCTGATTTCCTTTGCTTTTTTAGCATTTATTCTGTGTGTAAATTGGTTCTGAGACTTTTTATATGAAAGAAAAATAAAGACACCAGTGTGAGTCCCTGTGATCTAATTGAGGGCGAAAATATATATGCTACTTTAACAAACGGCCTGCCGTTGTCCACTTATCCATCCCTCTCATTTTCTCTCTCGCCATCGTAAAATGTGTCCTCCCAATTATCTGAGGATTGTTGTGCTGCTTTCCCCGGCCGATCTGCAGCTGTTATCATTAGATGTGTCTGTCAAATGGAGATGAAGAGCAACAGAAAATATCCACGGTGTGTCAGTGCTGTTAATGTGTGCGCGTGTATTCGTTGGAGGCTAGCGGTGCAAGACATTCGAACCACATTCCTGAAAAACACTAATAAAGGGAGTTAACAGGGAGGGAAACTACACGAGACAACGCATGTCCAACCAGTAAACCGTGTGTGCAGACAAGCTCCGGCTCTCAGGGAGGAGGGCAGAATATCAACCACTTTTATCAGAACTCTTACGATGAAGGATGAACTTTGTGTGTCTCAAAGACTGAAGGGAAATGAGGCTGGATCATGGAGTTTTATTACATGGTTGTGGCATCCTAATTAGCATAAAGACTGGCCTGGTCTACTCAAGCAGAGAATTAAAAACCTTAATTGTTCTGTCAGCCTGCCTCCCTCTCCGCCACCGTCGGCTTGACTTCATTCCACTCAGATTTGTTTCCTCCCACTTCAGTCTCTGTCTCATCTCTGCCTTTGAAGTAGCCTGCATCTGTGCGGTTTAATTGTTGATGGTAAGTGAGGAGTGGGGTGTTTATAATTGTCTAGAAGAGACGAGGAAAAGAGGATGACATGGGATTGTTTGCAGGAGCGGGAGGGCGAGGCATGGAGGTCAATCGTCAGTGTGAGAGATGCAAATGTTTAGATTAGATTTTTTTAGTCCAACTAAACCCAGTCTTTCACTTAAAAAATAGAATAAAGATATTTGCAAATAAGAGTGAAAAAAAAAACTCCTCCTTGAACCGTCACCTTATCGTGGTGGAGGAGTTTGAGTGCCCTAATGATCCTAGGAGCTATGTTGTCTGGGGCACTTAGTGCCCCTGGTAGGGTCTCCCATGACAAATTGGTCTTAGGTGAAGGGTGAGACAAAGAACGGTTCGAAGGATCTTTCATGGCGGTTAAAACGAAGAGTCGGAGTACCCGGCCCGGAGGGTTACCGGGGTCCCACCCTGGAGCCAGGCCTGGGGTTGGGGCCCGTGAGCGAGCGCCTGGTGGCCGGGCTTTCGCCCATGGGGCCCGGCCGGGCCCAGCTCGAACCGGATACATGGGCTCGTCCAACTGTGGACCCACCACCCGCAGGAGGAACATGAAGGGTCCGGTGCAATGCGAATCGGGTGGCAGACCAAGGCGGGAGCCTTGGCGGTCCAATCCCCGGACAAGAAAACTAGTTTTTGGGACATGGAACGTCACCTCGCTGGCGGGGAAGGAGCCGGAGCTTGTGGCAGAGGTTGAGCGGTACCGGCTAGATATAGTCGGACTCACCTCGACACATTGCATTGGCTCTGGAACCCGAGACCTGGAGAGGGGTTGGACACTCTACTTTGCTGGAGTTGCTCCGGGTGAGAGGCGGAGGGCTGGGGTTGGCTTTTTGTTAGCCCCGAGACTCTCTGCCTGTGTGTTGGGGTTTACCCCGGGGGACAAGAGGGTAGCTTCCTTGCGTCTTCGGGTCGGGGAACGGGTCCTGACTGTTGTTTGTGCTTATGGGCCAAATATCAGTTCAGAGTACCCACCCTTTTTGGAGTCCCTGGGACGAGTGCTAGATAGTGCTCCATCGGGGACTCCATTGTCCTGCTGGGGGACTTCAATGCTCACGTGGGCAATGACAGCTTGATCTGGAGGGGTGTGATTGGGAGGAACGGCCCACCTAATCTGAACTCGAGCGGTGTTTTGTTATTGGACTTCTGTGCGCAGTTTGGCCATAACGAACACCATGTTCGAACATAAGGATGGCCACCGGTACACTTGGTACCAGGGCAGCCTAGGTCACAGGTCGATGATAGATTTTGTAGTCGTATCATCTGACCTGCGGCCGTATGTTTTGGACACCCGAGTGAAGAGAGGGGCGGAGCTGTCAACTGATCACCACCTGGTGGTGAGTTGGATCAGATGGCAAGGGAACATGCCGCGTAGACCTGGCAGACCCAAACGCATAGTGAGGGTCTGCTGGGAACGCCTGGCAGAAGAACCTGTCAAGACGGTCTTCAACTCCCACCTCCGGCAGAGCTTTGACCACGTCCCGAGAGCAGTGGGGGACATTGAGTCCGAGTGGGCCTTGTTCCACTCTGCGATTGTCGAGGCGGCTGTTGCTAGCTGTGGTCGTAAGGTGGCCGGTGCCAGTCGTGGTGGCAACCCCCGTACCCGCTGGTGGACACCAGAGGTTCGGGGAGCCGTCAGGCTGAAGAAGGAGGCCTACAGGGCGTGGCTGGTCTGTGGGTCTCCGGAGGCAGCAGACAGGTACCGGATAGCCAAGCGGGGTGCAGCAGTGGCAGTTTCCGAGGCAAAATCTCGGGCGTGGGAGGAGTTTGGTGAGGCCATGGAGAAAGACTATCGATCGGCTCCAAAGAGGTTCTGGCAAACTGTCCGGCGCCTCAGGAGAGGAAGGCAGCAACTCGCTCACACTGTTTACAGTGGGGATGGGGAGCTGCTGACGTCAACTGAGGCTATAGTCGGACGGTGGAAGGAATACTTTGAGGAGCTCCTCAATCCCACCAATGCGCATTCCGAGGAGGAACCAGAGCTGGGAGGCCTGGGGATGGACTGTCCGATCTCGGGGGCAGAAGTTGCTGAGGTAGTCAAACAACTACACAGCGGCGGAGCCCTGGGGGCGGATGAGGTTCGTCCTGGGTATCTCAAGGCTATGGATGTTGAAGGGCTGTCATGGTTGACACGTCTCTACAACATTGCGTGGTCATCGGGGGCAGTTCCTAGGGAGTGGCAGACCGGGGTGGTGGTCCCCATCTTTAAGAAGGGTGACCTGAGGGTGTGTTCCAACTATAGGGGGATCACACTCCTCAGCCTCCCTGGAAAGGTCTACGCCAAGGTACTGGAGAGGAGGGTCCGATCGATAGTTGAATCTCAGATAGAGGAGGAGCAATGTGGTTTTCGTCCTGGCCGTGGAACTGTGGACCAGCTCTATACCCTTGCAAGGGTGATGGAGGGGGCATGGGAGTTTGCCCAACCAATCCACATGTGCTTTGTGGATTTGGAGAAGGCTTATGACCGTGTCCCCAGGGGCACCCTGTGGGGGACGCTCCAGGAGTATGGGGTGGGTGGCTTTCTGTTAAGGGCCATTCAGTCCCTTTACCAGAGGAGCGTGAGTTTGGTCCGCATAGCCGGTAGTAAGTCGGACCTGTTCCTGGTGAGGGTTGGACTCCGCCAGGGCTGCCCTTTGTCACCGGTTCTGTTCATCACTTTTATGGACAGAATTTCTAGACGCAGCCGTGGTGTGGAGTGTGTCGAGTTTGGTGGCAGGAGAATCTCGTCTCTGCTTTTTGCGGATGATGTGGTCCTCCTAGCTTCATCCAGCTCTGACCTTCAGCTCTTGCTGGGTAGGTTCGCGGCCGAATGTGAAGCGGCTGGGATGAGGATCAGCACCTCCAAATCTGAGACCATGGTTCTCGACCGGAAAAGGGTGGCTTGCCACCTCCGGGTCGGGGGAGAGGTCCTACCTCAAGTGGAGGAGTTTAAGTATCTCGGGGTCTTGTTCACGAGTGAGGGTAGGAGGGATCGGGAGATCGACAGGCGGATTGGTTCGGCGTCTGCAGTGATGCGGACGCTGAGCCGATCTGTCGTGGGGAAGAGGGAGCTGAGCCAGAAAGCCAGGCTCTCGATTTACCGGTCGATCTACGTCCCAATCCTCACCTATGGTCATGAGCTTTGGGTAATGACCGAAAGAACGAGATCGCGGATACAAGCGGCCGAAATGAGTTTCCTCCGTAGGGTGGCCGGGCTCAGCCTTAGAGATAGGGTGAGGAGCTCGGACATTCGGGAGGGACTCGGAGTAGAACCGCTGCTCCTCCGGATCGAAAGGAGCCAGTTGAGGTGGTTTGGGCATCTGGTCAGGATGCCTCCTGGACGCCTCCCCGGGGAGGTGTTTCGGGCATGTCCTGCCGGCAGGAGGCCCCCGGGTCGACCCAGGACACGTTGGAGAGGTTACATCTCCAATCTGGTCCGGGAACGCCTTGGGGTCCTGCCAGAGGAGCTGGTGGACAAGGCCAGGGAGAGGACGGCCTGGAGCTCCCTAATTGGGATGCTGCCCCCGCGACCCGGACCCGGATAAGCGGATGAAGACGAAGACGAAGACGAAGAGTGAAAAAAATGTCTGATTATTGTTCGACTGTAGCATTTGTGATGCAGTGAGGTGGTGCTCACTCCTCACCCCTGCCACATGGACCCAAGAGATAAACCATCAACCCTGCTCAATGGTCAACTTTCCTCGCGGGGGTCACCCATAAAGACAGTGGGAGGGTTATCTATCCCCATGATTTTTACCTCTTAATATTGTGATTTTTGTGAATATATTGAATGACAAATTTTCAGTCTACATCTAGATGCATGGTTTCTCTCATGCATCACACCTCACCTAGCCTCCCATCCTGTGACTGACTTCACCCTCTCACCTGCAACACTTTCCAGACAGGAAAGGGGAAGAGACACTGGGTGGAACTGCATAGGTTGATTTGGTTTCTTTTGAACCACATCCCACCGGTTTCATAAGCCATCATCCTAAAAAGTCGATGCACTGAGATGACTAAATGAAACCATTCTATCTCTTACACAAGCAACAATGAAAATGTATTTTTCTAACTTTATTAGATCAGATATTTTGTCCTAAATAGTTTTACTGTGCACACCTTCACTCTTGCATATTTACGTTACGTTTAGGTTATGAAATGCCAATTATATAAGAACATTGAGAAAGTGAATAAAACAGTTTTCTTTTTTAACTGAACTGGCAAGTTGGTATATTGAGGTGCTGTTGTCCCACCCACACCCAAGAAAAGGTCAAATAGATTTATTGTCAAATATGAAAATAATGAAAGAGGAGGTGCCACTCCTGTTATTTCGCCAAGATCTTCTCAGATGTGCTTGTGGTTCAGAAACAAGAACACAGCCTAACCACATCAGAAACTATCAGTATTTAGACACTGAATGTTGGTGAATGAGTGTTACAGCCCAAGGAGAGACGTTACTTTTGGTCTAGATGTTTTTATTTTACCTGTAGTTTCTCACCTGATGTTTTCTGCTCAAACAAGCAACATACAGCCAAGGAATGTTTCTTTCTGAGGCAATGAGAGCCACATGTCTCTTAAAGATTCAATGATTATGGAATCAAGACTGTCAAACAGTACAGACAGAAAATAAACAGCTCTTTTTAGAAGAAGAAAATAATTTCTGTAGCGCCTCTCAAGATAAAAATCACAAGGCACTGAAAACAAAAAATGTAAAAAAAAAAAAAGAATTTAGAAAATGGGTAAAATATATTTAAAATGAGCAAAAAAATAGACAATTGTGATTGAAAAATGTTAAGAAAGAGAGAGAGTGAACAGGAAAGAGGGAAATCAGTGGATCCTGAGGAAGGTGGAATAGGTGGGGAGAGCAGAATAAAGAGAGGGTGGTGAAGAAGGTCATACAAAAGCCAGCTTGAACAAGTGAGTCTTCAGCTGCATTTTAAAGGAGACCACTGAGTCCACTGATCTCAGGCTCAGGGGGAGAGAGCTCCAGAGTCTGAGGGCCACAGCAGCAGATGATCTGTCACCTTTGACCTTTAGCCTGGTGCTGCACAACCAGTAGGCTTTGGTCACTGGACCTCAGGGACCTGCTGGGGGTGTAGGGACTGAGAAGATCACCAATGTAAGATGGTGCTTGTCCATGTAAGGCCCTATAGACCAGAACCAGGATGTTGAAATGAACCCTGAAGTTGACTGGCAGCCAATGAAGCTGGAGGAGACGCCGGGTGATGTGGGTGTGTTTGGAGGACTTGGTCAGAAGCCGAGCACAGGCATTCTGAACCACCTGTAGACGGTTCAGGGAGGTTCTGCTCAGACACGTGAAAAGAGAGTTACAGTAGTCTAAGCGTGAGGAGATGAAGGTGTGGAGAACTGTCTCAAGTTCAGAGCGGGACAGAATGGGACTCAGCTTAGCAACGTTCCTGAGATGGAAGAAGGAAGAGCCAACAAGAGAACTGACATGAGAATCCAGGGTGAGAGCTGGGTCAAAGGTCACGCCAAGATTCCTGACGGAAGGTTTGGTGTGAGAAGCAAGCTGACCAAGAGAGTCTCTGACTTTGGGAACTAGCTTGTCTGGGGCACAGATGAGGATCTCAGTCTTATCTTCATTCAGCTGAAGAAAGCTCCCAGCCATCCAGGTTTTAATAGAGTCTAAGCAGGTGTGTAACAGCTGCAGCTTAGACATCTCATGGGGCTTAAAGGAGATGTACAGTTGGATGTCATCTGCATAAAGATGGTAGGAGATTCCTTTGAAGGAGCTCAGAATGTGCTGAAGAGGAAGCAGATAGAGGAGGAAGAGCAGAGGCCCCAGCACAGAAACTTGTGGGACACCATGGGTAAGAGAGGTGGGGGGAGGACCTAAAGTTGGAGACGGCGACATAAAAGGAGCGCTCTGAGAGAAAAGGGGAGAACCACTCCAGAGCAGTTCCTGATAGGCCTACCCAGTCTCTCAGCCTCTCCAGTAGCAGTACAGAATGTATACCTGGGAGTTTGCCATCCTACCATTGTATTCAATGCTGGCATTCCTCAGGGTTGTGACCAAAGTCTCCTCCTGTACATGCTAATCACATATGGCTGTTATGCAAGATATCCTAGAAATCCTATTGTTTGCCAAGTTTGCAGATGACTCTGCTGTTATTGATTAGTTCTCCAAAAATGATGAGTTCATCTACTGTACATGGAGACAGGAGTTTTCTGATGGGTTCAAGGCTCACACCATAACCACTCATCACTGGAAGAGGTAAAATCAGCTAAATGTCCAGACCTGCACCTGACCTTATATGGGCCACAAACACAGCCAGCATTATTAGGAAGACTCAAAAACAACTATATTTGATGAAGAGGCTAAACAATGCAAATCTCAGGGCTGCTTTGTTAAACTCTTTACCAATGTGTGGTAGAGAGCATTGCTCTGAAATTGTTCTCTGCACTTTGGTACTTGAGTGTGATTTTTAGGTCTTTAGTAATGACTTTAGGATATTTCTTTTGTTCTAAGCTAACTTGATTAGGCTTTCTCAAAGAGAATAAATAATCAACACAATTTTGAAGGAGAAACAGAATAAAGGTGAAAGATTCTTTTAGTTTTGTCAAAGGCTGTCATAGCCTCTCCCTCAGCTGACGGCAGGCACACACACACACACACACACACACACACACGCACGCACGCACGCACGCACGCATAGGAAACATTCCCGACATGCAGTGTCTTAAACTGTAAACTTCAATCACATCCTCTGAAATTCTACCTCTTTCCAGCATCTGTTCTTGTTCTCCATCTCCTCTTTTTCCTTTTCTGTCTCTTTTTTGTTAGTTTCTCTCTATGTTTTCCTGGTTCCATCTCTTCTCTTCTTTTCCTTCATTCTTTCTCTAATTGGTCTCCACTGTGTTCACGTAGACAGGCCTATTCATCATAGCACAATCCTTAGAGACAAACCGTCTAGGAGCAAAGGGGAGACAGACGGAGTCAGACCGGAGGGCAATAGGGTCTGCCGCTTGTCAACTCTCTTCTCTTCTCCTTTTCATCCTCTCCTCCCTCCCTCATCTCTGCGTAGTGCGTATATGTCAGTGTTGGGGTGGGGGTGTGGACACATTAGTTAGGCTATTAGTTCAACAAGCTACTTCCATGCCTGTCACTGGTCCGACACACACACACACACACACACACACGCACGCACGCACGCACACTCACAGTTGTAATGTCTGACAGTTGTAACATGTACTATCTGTCTGAGTGATGGGTCAAGCTGCAGGGAAAACAAGTGTTTCATCAGTTTTTTGTGGATATTTCAGGGAATCTTCACATAAATCCATGTATCATTAAGTTTTACAACTGCTTTGTGTCTCTGTGATATGTGTGTGTGAGTGTGAACATAGACGTTGCTGTAAAGGGCAATGAGAAGCATGTCGAGGTCTAAATGCCTTGTGTGAAAAGGTCAAAGCAGATTTCCTCCTCTGTAAGTATGTCATAGTTTCTTCTCATTTGATGAGCTGACAGTCTACCTAGTAGTGATCTACTTTTGCTTTGAACATGTGAATTTTCAAATGATTATCTACCAAAAACTGAAATGTCAGGTAAACGTTTTTACAAATTAAACAGAAAATATTTCAGTAAAAAAAAAATTTGAGCACTAAAAAGTGCTATTTTATTTGTTTGCCCCACAGCAATCATTCTTTTATGTATATATTTGAAAGTAAAAAAAAAAAGGTTTATATGACTTTAAAATTTAATCACAAATGACCTTTTATTTGCCTGCTGACATAGTTTGCAGCACTGTTGCCTTGCAGGAAGAAAGTAGCATGTTCGAATGCCTGCTGCAGCCGGTCTATGTGGTTTTTGTATGTTTTCATTATGCATACATGGGTTTTCTCTGGATGGTCCAGTTTCCTCCCACAAGCCAAAAATGCCCATCCATCCAGCCATTTTCATCCGCTTATCCTGTCGGGTCGCGGGGGCAGTAGCCTAAGTCGAGAGGCCCAGACTTCCCTCTCCCCAGCCGCTTGGGACAGCTCCTCCGGGGGAATCCCAAGGCGTTCCCTGGCCAGGTGAGAGACATACTTCCTCCAACGTGTCCTGGGTCTCCTTTTAGGCCTCCTTCTGGTTGGATGAGCCCAGAAAACCTCACCAGGGAGGCGTCCAGGAGGCATCCTGACCAGATGCCCAAGCCACCTCAACTGGCTCCTCTCGATGTGGAGGAGCAGCGGGTCTACTCCGAGCCCCTCCCGGATGACCGAGCTTCTCACCCTATCTCTAAGGGAGAGCCCAGCCACTCTTCGGAGAAAATAATTTTGACCGCTTGTATCCGTGATCTCGTTCTTTCGGTCACTACCCAAAGCTCATGACCATAGGTGAGGGTAGGAACGTAGATCCACCGGTAAATCAAGAGCTTCGCCTTCTGACTCAGCTCTCTCTTCACCACGACAGACCGGTACAACGCCTGCATCACTGCAGATGCAGCACCAATCCACCTATCGATCTCACGCTCCAGTTTTCCCTCACTGGTGAACAAGACCCTGAGATACTTGGAACTCCTCCACTTGGGGCAGGACCTCATCCCTGACCCGGAGAAGGCATTCTACCCTTTTCCGAATCAAGACCATGGTCTCAGATTTAGAGGAGCTGATCCTCATCCCAGCTGCTTCACACTCGGCTGTGAACTGCTCCAGTGAAAGCCAGAAATCACATTCTGATTATGCCGAAAGGACCACATCATCTGCATAAAGCAGAGACCCGACCTTCAAGCCACCAAAACGGATGCCCTCAACATCTTGGCTGCACCTAGAATTTCTATCGGAGGTGGGAGTTGAAGCTCCTTCTGACAGGAGACTCTGCCAGACGTTCCCAGCAGACCCTCTGAAAGATGCTTTTGATGAACATGTCTTCAAACTTTATTAACATAAACACAACTGTCTCATCCACGACCTGTAAATACTCGGTAGTTGCCGACATCCAACCAGATTCCAGAAGCTGAATCCTGAGCAAACACCTGTCCCCCTGATGTCTGGCTGCAGCACAGCTTTTATGTCTTACGCTGTAAATCAAAGTTATGTCATCATTATTAAAGCAACACAAAAGAGTTTTCAACTCTATAAGCTCTTGCTTTCAAACTGGTTTCAGTGGGTCTTGAGCAACTTCTCATTAGAGAGTACCCTGTAGTCGTCTGCTGACCAGAAACTGCACAACAACAGTTTAGTTGTTCCAGTCGGAACATTTATGGGAGGTCTCTACCTGCTTTACAGCCACAGGTGTTTACTGTGCCAATAGCTAATACAATGGTTCTCAATCATGGTCCTGGAGGGCCAGTTTGCAGCATGTTTTAGTGGTTTCTCTGCAACAATACATTTGAATCAGTTGTTGATTCAGCAGCTTATCAATCTTTGCAATAATAATAAGAAAAAGAAGGAGAGTTTTGCTTTTTTTTTGTTGGCATCATGATGGAGCTCGTCAGTCTAATATCCATGGGGGGGCATTTGTGGGACACTGTGGCAGCGAATGGAGGGCTCCCCCGTGGGATGTCAGTTGATGGCTTCTTGGAGAGTCCATCATCTTTCGTTGCCTCATAATTCACACCCTGATATTTTTACTTTGTGGCTTATTTAGAATAAGTTGACTCATGTTACCATTAGCACTGGACTACCTCTGCGAAACTTAACTTCTCAATGTGACCAGCACACAGGAAGTGTAGCACAGAGAATCATTAAAGACCCATCACACCCTCTTCATACTGTTTTCAAGTGGCTGCCCTCCAAACGCCGACTTCGATGCCCATGCTGTAAAACACAGAGGAGCAGAAGTTCCTTTGTTCCCAGAGCTGTGCTTCTTCTTAATTCTCAGTGCAGATAGGGGGCGTGTGCATTACTTGTATGTGTGCATGCATGTAGTTACATGTATGCATGTGTATTTGTGTGTGTGAGCAAAGGTTTACTCATTGTTGGTCATTCACATGTGAGGTTATGACATGAATGCGTATTTAGGTTTTATGGGTTTTACAAATGTGTTAATTGGTTGTGTTTTTAGAATTTAGAGATTTTAGTGCCGGCTGCTTCACAATGCTGTCTCGAATTGCCCCTCGGGGACTAATAAAGTTGTCTTGAGTCACTTTCTCAGCACTAGCTAGAGCAGGGAGCAGGCCATGGCAGGGTTGTTTACGACCGTTGTAATTTTGCTTTCAACCAGTAGGAGGGAAAAGTAGATGTCTTAAAATCTAATCTAAGTGTTTATACTTTTTCTGAATCTATAGTAAAATCTGAACAAAATAAATTGATTACAAGTCTTGGTCTGCCGATCTTTAAAGACAGATGTCTTTCTTTTTTATTAAATGTTCATTGAAAACGAGATAGATGATTGACTTTCTATCTTTTTTGTGGAACCAGAAGTGACCATATTTGGACATTAGGAACTTTTCAGCCTTAGTTAAGGCCGGAGCAAAGCAGCTACAGTAAATGAGTGCACCCACAAATAAAGTGAACTGTTGTGCTAATAGTTTCTCTGTCTCTGATTAAAACACTCATTAAAATAAAAATAAATAAATAAAATATATATATATTTAACGTGTAACATGCATTTAATTACAGGAAGAGAGAATATTTAGTGAAGATGAGTATTATTATACTTGTTGTGCTTGCTAGTTGTCTTAACAATAAAAGCAAGGATAAAATTAAATTGCCTGCAGAACATATTGTAATTTCCCTCCCAAAGTAAAACAAAGAAGCAGATATAGCTCCTCAAAGCCTCAATATTTTGTTCCAAGGTCAACTAGCAGCCTACACTTTTACAGTTTACAGAGTTTTTCATTCTTACTACTGAAAACAAAACATCTGTACGAGCACGGCTGTAAGGCTGCTTGCATTCTTTTTGCATTTCAAAGACTTCAGCACAAAAACCTAATGACCGCTGTTGTTACTGCAGCAGAACAGAGATCCCCTGAGAGAAATAGAGACCCAAGTTTAAACCAATTAGAAGATTTCTTAAAATAAATCAGATTCAGTGTTGTGTCCTTGTATCTAAATAAAAACAAATGAATTTGGGACAGATGAACATTGGAGTGAGGGTGCAGATGACACAAAGCTGCGGATACAAGCAGCATAATTCATAACCATACATCACTGCTCCCTCCTTTTCCTCTGAACATATTGTCAAATTCCTTCTGCTCTCTCTATCTTATCCTACTTTCTCACTTCTACTACTTCAGCAGCTCTCTTTCTCTTCCCCCTTTCCAGCATGAGGTCCTGTTCGCTAATCATCTAAAGCCCAATTATTCTCAGTTGGCCCCACACCTCCTCCCTACAGGGGCTCAGGAGGGCCAAAATACAACGACACTGACTGACGTTAATTTGCATGACTTCTTGGCCTCCATAAGCACCACTGTTGTCTGTCTTCTGCTGTTGTGTAGGAAGTCAAAGGAGGAGGAAGATGAAGGGAGGAGGGGGAAAAAAGTAAGAATTGTCAGAAGTTGGTTATGTTGTGTAATCTGAATCAATAGGAGTGTGAAGAGACCAGTATTTATACAGATTTATAACAAACTAAAATCAAATTTAATACAAAGTATTGGGCATCTCAGCCGCTTTGAAGATAAATCTCATCTTCTTTTATAGCTTAGATCCTTAACAGCATCTATTTAGAGAATCAGTGTTTATGTTCAACAGGAATAGTGAGCTAATGTCTAGTCTAGGGGTCGGCAACCTGTTCCCATCAAAGAGCCATTATTACCCATTTCCCACAGTAAAGAAAACACTGGGAGCCACAGCAGCCGCGGCGTTGTGGGCGGGGCCTACCCTCAGACAGCAGAGAGCTGCCCACAACAGGTGACAGCAGCCGGTACCAGTCGCTCGTGTACGTCAAAGCTGTTTTTCATAAGAAGATAATCAATAAAACTATTTATATAAAGTGGATCCAGAAGTTGTAGCCCGTCTCTGCCTACAATATTTTGATATTTTTTCACCCTGTTGGTGGTTTTACTGAGCAGGAGCCACTTTTGTCATACGTTTCTTTTTAAAACATGTTTAGACTGTTCAGAATACAAATCCAGGCTCTGTCACGTTTGATTGTTGTAATTAAACTTTGTAGGTGGGGAAGGTCAGAAAAGGATCAGATCATTTTGTTTTTCCCTCATTTACAGCGACGGAGATAACGGCGCAGTGCGTCTGGCTCTGGTGGTAATCAAGTTAAATTATATCTCTTTGTAACAATTTTCACAAGAAAACAGAACAGTTAAAAGCAGGGCTTGTGTTGACCGGATAGTTCCCGTATTTGACCGTTTATTTTGACGGAGAAAGAATAGAAAGAATTACGCCGACGCATGCAGACGAACTGACATTTTATTCTTCGCTCATCGCAGATGTAGCTAAATCACTCAAGAAATGATTCCCATCTGAACATCTGAGCTGGACACTGCTCAGCGCAGCTCGCTGTCAGCGTGTACATAAGTTACACAGCGAGCTGAAGATGTGGAGAGGGGCTTGGAGCGCGTCGCAGAACCAGAGCGCATGCAGGAAGATTCCTCCGACTGAAGCGAGACTTGTCACTTAGAAAATGTTCCCTGATTATGAAACTTTGGCTGAATAGTGCTTGTTCTTGTCTCCAATGTGGCGACACATCCAGGAGCCTGTCTGAGGAGAATCCCAGAATCTCACATCCTCGTCAGCTCAGGAAGTGCCGATAGGATTACGCACAAGCATGACCCGTCAACCCGGTCTCACAGTAAGACTGGGTTGGACCTGTTCAGGTTTACTCAGACAATCTTTACATAGAATTGGCTTACAGATATAAAATTAATGCAGTAAAATATAAAGCATTTTATTTAAATATCCATTCATTATTTTACAAGCACAGAGAGCCGCATCAGATGGATGGAAGAGCCGCGGGTTGCCGACTCCCAGTCTAGTCTGATCAAGCCAAGGCCAAAGTGTGCCAATAGGGAGCCTAAGAGTGTTTCTCAATGCCAAGGAAGCTTGCCTTGATGTCTTGGTGCCGCCCCGGTTGCCTAGGAGATACGTCATCAGGAACTGCCGAGGCGTGTTCCAATGTTTATGTTCTACCGAGGCGTCTGTTCCCCATTTGAGCAAGGATACACAGGAGGTGCCTTGTAACCTGGCCTTGGTCTCACATTTCCCAGAATACAGCACGGTATTTTCAAAAGAATGGATGGCGGATCAGAAGCCGGCAGCTACTTTCAAGTTTAGATGTAAGTCAACTAATTGTAGCTATTGGGCTGATATCTAATATATATATATATATATATATATATATATATATATATATATATATATATATATATATATATATATATATATATATAATATCCAAAGCAGTTGTCTATGGTTGGTTAGTTGCTTAGACAACTCTAAGACCGGTCTAGTAGTGGCGCAGTTTCTTCTACGGACCTCGGTGCCTTGTAAGTCAGAGGACTTCGACATTCCGGATCTATCACGAGGGTCTTTGAGTGGGTATGTAGACATGACAGATGGCGTCTGATGTGTTTTTGATAATAATCAACTTCATAGCTTAACACAAACCAAATTCTTTTACATCCAGAACTCAGCTTTCCTAGATATGGAAGTTCTGACAACATCGCATTCACACATAGGTTTCATACTAGTTCCATCCATCACAGTAAATGTTAGTTAACCTGTCATGTTTTAATTGTTTGTAGACTAAATTCTTACTTTTATGAACCTGACTCTTTTCTGAATCAAAATGAAGTGTGTACAATTTCTTAATAAAGAAAGAATCCTAGAATCTTCTGATTAAACACAATAAACACCAAGCAGGGTTGACATTCTATATTTAGACAGAGTATCACAGCTTATTGGTCATAAGCAGAGGTAATATATATTGAGCTCTTAAAGCACTCAATTTACCAAACCCTGCAACGTGATGCAAGTCTGTTCCATTTAACAGTTTTCTTTAATAAAGGAAGGTCAGTGTCCTCGTAAGCAAGGTGCTTGGCAGCAAGACATTGCCTTGCGAGGCCAGACGCCTTGACATCGAGAAACACCCTGAGTCTCCTCCCTTTCCGGTCGGCTCATGTGTCCCTGGAAGAACGACAAAATGTTTGCAAGTCAACTGGGCTAAAAGAGCTATTTTCTAATCCGCTTTGCTTTACGCCCTGAATCACTCGTTTAAATGAAAAGTAATGATGGGTGTTTCAACCACGTCAGTCACACACTTTGAGATTTATCCGCTTGTAAAAGTTGGTAATTACCATGTCTACATATCAGACATCGGCACGTAGCATATATGACGTCACCACAGAATCTACTCTCCTCTAGCGTAGCTGCTACTCACCACATGGCCAGATTTATGGCGGTTCTTTTCTGCTGATGGAAGGATTTGAAGTTCACTAAACACACGGCTATTTTCGCTCTGCTTTTCTCCCTGTCGGTTTCAATGATGTCAAATTGGTGATGCACATTTGTAGTCCTGGAAGTTTTTTCACACAAAACCTAAAATAACTCCCCCCCCTCTCCCCCCCTCATTCGAAAATAAGCTCTTTCTTTCCATCAGAATGTGTCTTTAAGATTCACAGACATCAAATGTGAAATTCATGGCACATAACAAACAGGATTAGAAAATACCATTTTTAGCCTCGCTGACCTGTGCTCATTGTTTAGTTCTTCCAGGGACCCGTGATCTGGAGGCACAGGTAGATGGACGTGACTTAGGCTTCCCTTATAGTGTCTTAAAAGAACTCCATTTTTCTAAATGTCATAGCAAATAATGTAAAATTATCTCACGGACTATCACACCCCTGAAAAATTTATATTTTTGGCAAAAAAAATGATGAAATTAAGGAAATATCTTTATTTCTGTTAATTGTGGCCATTAAATAAACTGTAATGTCTGTGACAATGATTATATACAACCTTTTACTCACTCTGGACTCTTGCTTCAAACTTATTCATCACATCCAAAAACAATTTCAGTGTTTGAGACAGAGAATTGTAATACATTTAGTGTATTCCTTCACATTAGATATTCATATTCAGCTGCCTGTGGTGGTGTGTTTTGTGTTTTTACAGGTTTCAGTAGAGATGGTGGTTTGGTTCAGTAACCACTGAAATATTAAAATGATACTGGATCATCCTCGGTCTTCCTTACGTCAGACGCTTTTATTTAAAGAGCCACAGATTCTACTCTATATTTGGCAGCTGTCAGATCAAGACTGCTCCATCAATAAATCAATCAGATACCAAAAGGTAAAAATATATTCAGGTAGCTTTTTAACCAAGTTACCACAAACTCATTCAACTATACCAATTCTTCACTTGAATCTATTTTTCATGTACCTTTATATTCTCTAAATGTTGAACTCATTCATTCAACAGTTGAAGTCAGAATGGTGTTATTGAGCCTGTAGGTCAGAACTATCTGCAGTTTAGGCCTAAAACAACTGCCTTGTTGCTCCGTCATTCCTGTTGGAGCATCCAGCACAGACCAGCACATGTTGTGTTTCCGTGCTGGTTTGGCTGGGATGCTGGTCAAGCTTGCTGGTCCATCATCCCAGCACGAAAACACAACATGTGCTGGTAGCCAACTATGCTGGTCTGTGCTGCTTTTTTCACAGGGGTATGAGGGGTAGTCAGAGGGCATGCAGCATGCATAAAAGGCTGATTCAACAATAATGCAGAAGGATTACAGAACGTTTTCCTAAGGTGATCCTTCGCAGCACTGGTCCTTGAGGACCACCTTCCTGCAGGTGATCTGGAGCAAGACACATCTTGACCTGCAGGATAGTGAACCTTGAGGACCAGGATTTGACCAGGTTTTATATACCCTGTTTGGTGTCGATCTTTGAGGAAAAAGAAGACTTGAATGGAAGCTGCAATGAGGAGTCCAGAACTCACTTAGCTTTTGTTTCCCTGCAGGTTGTCTGGAATACCAATGAGGGCGTTTACTTTTATTTAAGAGTTAATCCTTTACTATATGATGCATTCCCCCACAGACTGAGAGAGTAGTCTGTTGTTGGCAAAGAACCAAAATGTCTCTCTCTCTCTCTCTCTCGCACGCACACACACACACACACACACACACACACACACACACACACACACACACACACACACACACACACACACACACACACACACACACACACACACACACACACACACACACACACACACACACACACACACACACACACACACACACACACACACACACACACACACACACACTCTTACTTGCCATTTCAGTGTCCTGGGCAGGAACCCAACCTGTGGACAGCCTGATCTGTGTCTCAAGCTGGATGTGAGCTGTTTTCTGTGTTTGCGTTGTATTGTTACCATGTCATAGCTTGTGTCTTATTATCACCCCCTCTCACTTCATCCTCCTTAGACACACACACACACACACACACACACACACACACACACACACACACACACACACACACACACACACACGTACGTCTGCCTCCTGATCTCGGCCTGCAGCCAAGACCGCAGCGCTGGGACTCTTTTTCCCTCGGATCTGTTGGGTTCCAAGCAGGAGGAGGTAAGATGAGACATTTGTCCCTAAAACCCAACTGGGGTCACACAAGAGCTACAAACAGCCAGAAACACAGTCCGTGTCCTCATATCGTCCTCGATTTAAAACTTTCCAAATCACAGCAAATAAAAATGTGATTTTAAAAACATTTAAAAGCCTGGCTAAAAATTTACAAAGAACTGCAAATTTCCCAAAAAATTATTTTTATTCTGAAGGACCAATAAAATTATGGCAAATATTTACAAATACTTACTTCTCAGTTTCACATTACTGGTACTTAAATGGAATTATTCAACAACAACAGTCACTCAGGTGGACGGATGAATGGGATTCACAGACTGAGCATGAAGGGATGCATAAAAAAACTGCAATTTTATATTTTCACAGAAAAAGCAAAGCCAGGTAGTAAAACAATATTAACAATAGAAATATAAAACATAAGCATAATGTCAATTTCACAATTATGTCCAAGGTTTCTGAATAAAACCAACCACGAGTCAGGAACAAAAACATAAAATAAGAGAAGAAGAAAAGAAATCAAGTGATATGATATCTTTGGCAAATTCGCACTGCAGTAAAATACATTCAAATATTAAGACAACACACAACACACAAAGAGAAAAACACCAAGATTTGTTTGCAACTACTAGAAAATCGAATAAAAAACATACACGATTTCTTAAAGACGCTTTTCATTTTTTTAATCATCCCCTCCTGAACATTTGAAGGCATTACCTATCTCCATCCTGTGTTTATAATCCGTAAGTTTTTTCTGACATTTTATTTGTTTTGTTTTTGTACAAGAATCTTTTATTTAAAACAGGCATCACAGGCTTTGGTGAACGTGACAGATATGTTTTCACTCAGTTGTTGATTGGAGTTTGATGAGAAGGAGAACCTTTAAAACCAAATTAATTCTTTGCATCTGTCTTCAAAACAGTTATTTTTTTAAATCTTTTATTAATTCTGTGTTTACATTTTTTTATCAAAAGATCACTGAAATGAATATCTTGTCAACAGCCTAGATTGGAACTCATGAACACACAGACAAAAAAAAAGAAAGAAAGTAAAACCTCCAGATTGTTACACGAAAGGCCACAGTTAGGTGAAAAATCATGTTTTCTCTTTATTTATTTATTTTTTGGGATTGAAATATCTGATTAAAAAGCACAGTCAGTTTGTTGTGGCTGGGTGGTGTGTGTGTGTGTGTGTGTGTGTGTGTGTGTTATTCCTCCTCCTCTGCAGTTGGATCATATTAAGATGTGCCCAACACAGTAACACTTCAGCATGAGGTCTGTCCAAAGCCTGGTTATATCAGCGAGCATGAAACAGATTGTGCCACTAATTGCTGTCAGGATGTGATGCAGAATTCCCCTCAGGTTTATAGGAAGCCATCCTCATGGTTTTATATTGAGATACAGTCAAGCAGTGCATACTTGGTGAGAAATCATAATAAGAGGGATGACTGATTTGCATTTATCTCAGCTGGGTACAGAAATTCAGAATAGTCTATTTTCATCACAGGGAGCCTAAGTCACGCTCATCTACTTCCGGACCATGGGTACCCGGAAATAAGGAAAAATGAGTTAAAGTCAACGTGGCCAAAACGCTGTTTTCTAATCCCGTTTGTTACGTACCCCGGATTTCTCTCATGATGTCTGTGAATTTTAAAGACGTATTCTGATGCCAAGAAAGCGCTCATTTTCAAACGGGCCGAACGTTATTTTAGGTTTTGTGTGGAAAAAACGTCCAGGACTACAAATGCACATCACCAAATTGATGTCATCAAACCAGCCACAGAGAAAGCTGGGGAAAAATGGCTGCAAGTTTAGCCAACTTCAAATACTTCTTTCAGGAGGAAAGAAGCACCACAAATCTCACCATGAGGTCGCTAGCAGCTATGCTATGTACTGATGTCTGATTTGTAGCCATAATAATTATGAATTTGTACAAGCTGATTAATCTGAAAGTACGTAACTGGCGTGGTTGAAACACACATAGCTGCTTTTCCTTTACAAGTGAAGTACAACATATGTGTGATTCGGTGCCAAAAGCATAGCGAATGAAAAATAGCTCTTTTAGCCTCATTGACTTGCATTCATTTTTTCGTTCTCCCCATGAGCCAACCGTAAAGGGAGGAGACTTAGGCCGTTTCTCATTACTCACGGGTGCTAGTACGTTCTTGTGTACTAGACAAGTATGTTGTTGGCAAGGACATCAGAAAGTCAATTCTTTTAATTTACATGAAAAGTAATGATGTGTGTTTCGACTATGTCTGTCACGTACTTTCAGATTCATCGGCATGTAAAAATCATAAAAATAAAACAACAAAAAATCAGAAGTAGCATAAATGAGGTCACAGCAGATCTCCACTCCTCCAGCGTAGTTACCAGGGGCGGCGTTAGGCCCGGCTACTTGGGCTGAAGCCCCGGATGTTTCATGAAAAGCCCCGGATCTAAATCGCGGAAGTAACATGCAGTACCAAAGTCCAACAGAGAGGGAGCAGCTGGCAGTAGTTTGTATACAGCCTGTCTGAGCCTCCACCACTGAAGAAGAAGCCCTTCAGCAACCGGCTTCTTCTACAGTGAAGATGGACATGAGGACGTTTTTTAGACCAAAAGTACAACGACAGAACCCCAGCTTTGATGAGACTGGTGTTGACTCAGGTTTGTGAGTCTTATTTGAAAATATTTGTTGTGCTGCTGGTTTGCCTAAAGTTAGCTTACTATCAGGTAAAGTTGTTGGAGAAAGAAAGGGAATATTTACTATCTTCTCACACTAAACACTAACAGGAACAATACTCTGCCCTGAAAATGCTTAATATGTAGCTTCAGATTAAAAATTATGTGGTACAAGACAAATATGATGTTGACTAGTGCGTGTCACGTGTGTGTGTGTGTGTGTGTGTGTGTGTTAAGCCCCGGATCTTCTTCAGTCCTAAATGCGCCCCTGGTAGTTACTACCTACCAC
The DNA here is from genome assembly GCF_043380555.1 of Nothobranchius furzeri. Lineage (NCBI taxonomy): Eukaryota > Metazoa > Chordata > Actinopteri > Cyprinodontiformes > Nothobranchiidae > Nothobranchius > Nothobranchius furzeri. The sequence goes on along the minus strand of NC_091747.1, from coordinate 79,203,174 downwards.
ATGGCCAGATTTATAGTAGTTTTCTTCATGTTCAATGCTCATTCTGTCATCCTGGAGAGGATGACAGAATGAGGTCTGACTTGAAACTCGCTAAACTAATCTTCTCATCTGATCTGTGTAAGGTTCAATGACGTCAATTTGGTGAGACACATTTTTGTTCTTAACGTTTTTGCACGCAAAACCAAAATAATGTTTCATGTGCCATTGAATAACCTCAGTTTAGTTTTAACAAAATAACGCTGCTTAATCCCTGGCAGAGATTCTTGAAAGAACAGAGCATCGTGCTTGAAAAGTAAGAGCAGAAGAAGACTGACCAAAGATGGATGAGTTTCTGAGGACGGTCACCGGCCTGAAATACAGTTTTAATATTGCTAATCCTGGCAGGGTGGTATCTTTACAGGGGGAGGAGAGAAGTGAAGAAGATGAGGGCAAGAGATATGATGAGATTAGGGCTGAAGAAGGAGGAGGAGGTGTGTGTGTGTGTGTGTGTGTGTGTGTGTGTGTGTGTGTGTGTGTGTGTGTGCGTGCGTGCGCGCACGTGTGCGGGGAGGGAGACTTCTGATGGCACAGCAGGTTTGGACTCCCTTGGGGAACTCAGGGGCACATGCTGGGGGGTGATCACCACCATTCAGAGGACAAAAGGAGGGACTGAGTGAGTGTTAGTACTGATATCCATGTGTGTGAGTGTGTGAGACAGTACCACTCACAATGACAGCCCCCCCCCCCCCCCCCCCATCATCTCGGCAGTCAATGTCACAGCTGCCAATCGAAACAACCGCTGGCCAGAGACAATCCATTCTCTCCACATGTGAACCTGTTAGGTCAGTGATGGCGAGGCAAGCTGTTTCACAATGAGATGCATAGTTAACAAATAATCCCGTTAATGTGTCACCAGAGTTCCGGCTGCACTGGATCACACACGCCAGGCTCAGCCTGTCTGATGCTGCAGCTCAGTGTGAGGGGACACAAAGCCACGCTGGAATCACCTTCTCAAACAGAACCGCTCTCAATCTAAATCAGGTAAATGGGTGTGAGTTTAGGTCAGGGCTGGGAAAAAAAAAGACTGGATTTATTGAAATTTAAGCTTTCTTTCAACCTTATTTTCAAGAATTTGTGTATTTCAGCCACAGATCTGCTCATGAAAATTGTTTTATCTTCCAAGTGTGCTCAAGGTGGACAAAGGAGATGATGTCACCTTGAAAATGAATAGTAGTTTGAAGACCTGCCCTTACTTCCTCTCTCAGTGCCAGCAAAGCTTCATGACATGAACAAACAGTGACATGAAGCCACGTTTGGACTTTCCAAAAGTTTCAAATCCTCTGCTTTGTTGCTTCTTGCTAATTCAACAGCAACACTTCTCAAAATGAAACAACTTCTGTAGTTCCTCCATATTTATCATCAGAACAAAAATGTCACCTGTTCATGTTCAAAATCTGAATTACTGATATAAATGATGATGCACAACCTGTCTGTTTCTGCTTCGTTGTTCAAATATCCTGGTAATGGGTGCTGTCATGTTGGTGTACCCTGTAGCCACCCATCAGGAGGGGCATCCACTCCCACGTTATATTCTGACCTTAGTTACTCCTTTTAAGGTAAAACACCAAGCAACAAAAAGAACAAGTGGTCCACTAGTTTCTATGAAAACTGACGGTCTTCTTCGATGCCAGCTTATTTGGGGCATTTTGATGGGACTGCAACCCAGCCTAAAAATCTAGAAAAACCACAGCAGTAGCAAAATATTTTGCACTACTAGCTATGCTCCATTGTAGCCTCAGCAGGTCTCCCATTGGCCCAAACAATGTCAGGTCAGGCCAATCACAGCGCTCTATGTTTGTAAAGACGCTGAGTGGGCTTAGCTTGAGAACTGAGATGGAGATAAACTAGAAACATGGGGTTGGCTCAGGATAGCACTGGTTTGAAACAACTTTGGCATCAACATAGACTTTAATTTGAGACATGAGCAGATATAGGTACTTAAGTCTTTTATTTCAAAATTCTGTATTTTCTTCTTCAGCTTTGATGGCATATGTCGGACTGCCCTGATGACTGATTTCTGTCTATTTGAATATGTCACATAGCCTGTTTATCTGATTGGTCCTAGTGCTGTCTAAATGTGTGCCAAGACATTCTGAAATACAACTTCTGCCCCATGACTGAGCTCTGTCTGAGGGCTGTGGCCAGACTTTATTTACACATACAGTATGGGTTGCCAGACTAACTGGAACCAGCTACTACTGGGAAAGCTTCAACTTCCAAGTTCCAGCTGGATGTCTAGCTTTTGTATGTTGACGGTCAGGAAAATGTCCCATTCATTTGTACAGGGGTTTGGGAGGGGTATAAGAAAGTAATTAGCTGGACTTGGTCATTGTAAATCAAGGGTGTTAATTTGTAAAACTCTGATGTTTGTATTTATGGTTTAATTGTACTTAGAGTTCGCTCAAGGCATCACTCAAGCCGATGAGAAGAGCTGTGGCTGAAAACCTCACATTAATTTTTTGTAGGACTCTGATAGATTAATTTTAGGCATTTCTGTTTGGGTTAACGCTTTTGTCTGACACTGGTCCTGAAAATGGCTGTTGGTGAAATGCTTTACATGAGTTCCTCTGGGCAGATGATCAGACTTTTGTTAGAAGAGCAGGGCGGGATGCAGAATTTTGTTTTATTTACTCATGGTCATTCAGTCAGGGGGTGTTTACGTACAAAACTAAAGGCACTGTCCTTGTTTTCAGCTGGTGTGGTTCAGGTTCAATAATGCCTTCCAGAGCAAGAATTGAGGGAAAAAAATGTAAGGAGAGGCTGAGGAGCCGCCAAAGGAATCTTCTTTAGAGTTGCTTTTTCACAACTAAATTTACAGATCTTAAAGGATCAAATACTTTTTTAAAAATAAAAACAACAAAACTGGAGAAACAAACAGCTTTTTTTCTTCATTTTTTTTCCACCAGTGTTGGTAATTATAGTGTGTGGTTTTTGTTTCACTATGTTTAAAATGACAGTTGCAATGATGCGCTACAGTCAACTGTCCAAAACAAAGACAAGGAAAAACAGTTGTGTAAACACTTGCATCCAAGAGTGAAAACAACACACTGTAGCTTTAAAGTCTCTTTTTCCATTAAAAAAAAGTTCAAACACTGAAATCTAAACCCAGATTGACCTTGAGACGTCTTCATTGATTTTCGACCAAGTCCAGTGTTGGATGATGTTGCCCTCTAGGCAGATCATCATTGTGGGCCCTCTGACATTTATAAACAACTCCTTTCATATCAGGGCTGAAAAGCAAAGCTGTCTTTTTCTGAGCATGATGAGTAAGGCCTCAACCCTGGTGTCAAACATTGTCACAGCGCAGAACTGATGTAAGGGACCCCCCAAAAATGCACATACTCTACTTCGCTTTTCTTTTTTAAGAAATAAAAATGTAACAGGAATCATTTCAAACAGCAAAAACACGTTTAAAAACAAGCTGTCAAAAAGGGGAGAAGAACTTCGTTCCTAAATAAGTCAAAACTGGTGCCTTTAAAACAATGATTCTCTTTGTGCTTTTGTCAGCCAATCCACTAGGGGGAGCCATCTTTGGGGAGTTTCGAGAGAAAAACAGAAATGAAAGAGGAAGAATAAAGGTGCCATTTTTTCCTGGTTATTTATCTGAACTTTCAGGGTGCAGATAAAGAGGATGTTTGAATGGCGTCAACAGGAAAATGGCATCTGATCACATTTATAAACAAAGACTTTCAGATTTCACTGCATCGTCATCATCGTATCATCACTACTCTAGCACCACAGCATGACACTATTATAAATCATTACAGGCATTTACTCTCATCTAGGAGTGCAGCACAGAAAAAAAACTTTTTAAATATATTACTCTGTGTCTCCTCCATTATAAATAGCTCTTGTTCAGGATTAATCTCTGCTAGGGAGGTCGGATAGCACCTTCCTGTCCAGTGACACAACCATGTGGGAAGGTTTTTGGTCTGGCATGAACAAATCACACTTCTTTTCTTTTATAACCAGTGGATGGGTCTGATTTTAGAATGTGCTTGAATAAGAGGTGTGTTTATTGTTTTGTAATTCACTTCAAACATGATCACAGACATGAGGAATGGATGAATTAAAAAAGTGACGGAGTTATTGAGTCTTGTATTTGTTAAAAATCAAGTTCACTGATTTTTTTACTTGTTATTTTCGAAGCATGATTGGTCACTCGGAGTTAAAAATTGCAGGCTCAATGTGAAAATGGTCTTCTACCCCTATTTCCTATACTAGCTACTGATAAAAAAAATGACAGGGGAACACTCAGACATCACTCCGTAAATTAGCATTCCTGGTCTCACTCATATTGACTCGCGATGGGGAAGGTTGTTGTTTATTTATTGTCCTGGGAAGTGCAGAACACGTCTTGGATAGTAGAAACTAACTGTTAGCATTAGCAACTCCACCACACAGGAGAACTCTTTCAGGCTTGTGTTATTTGTGAAGATAAAACATCAACATTGCAGGGCAAACTGAGTTTGTGGTAGAGTCGCATTGCTGTTAGCCAAAGGCGAGATGTCCAAATGTCTTACTAGGGCTGCCAACTTTTGCGCCACACCTCCAATTGCTTTAAACAAGTTGGCAACCCTGGATTCTAAAGCCTGCCATGTTCTGCTCCCCACTCCTCAGGCTCACTTCTGCTTCCTGAAAAAGTTGCGTCGGATATCGTTTCTCACAGAGATTGTTTCGCAAGTTATTTTTTTTTGTACTGGAGACCAGTGCAAATGAGTTGAAAAAAATGTCTGAATTTGGTCTTTAAAGAATCCTTCACTGCATCAGTAGATCATTTTGGCATCAGTTTTCCATTTCATCCTCTCATATCCATGATGTAAGCATACAGTTTCCAGATTAGAGAATAACAATACGGTCTTTAACTAGCAACGCGCCATTGGCAGCTCTCGTCATGGGGCTGGTTCTACCGGTGTCTTTCAAATGATCTCTGCATGCTACTGGACAATGAACAATGTGGCATACTCACTGCAATGGATGTCGGTAACCAAGGCTGTTGAAGAAAGTAAAAATACATAGTTTTTCTAAATAAAGGACTTAAATGCATTTATCTGCTCCTGATTCTAATAAAGCCCAAGTCCAAACAGTCCAAAATGTATGTAAATGAGCTGTCGCAATCATGCTCCACTCAGTCGCATCATCCTGGCCACCAAAGGGCCCTCATTGGCCCACAAAGCCGATAGATTGCTGTGATTGGCAATCTTGGCCATTGTGGACCAATCACAGTGCTCTGTCAGTTTGAACCCCCTACAGAGAGCTGTGATTGGCCAGCCAGAATGGTGCTAGGGGCTGCGGAGGTGGCAATGGAGCGTTCCTAGACCAGCCTTTGCAAAGCAAGAATTTGGTCTAGTTCACTAGGCTAGTCTTTAACTGCTATGAGTGAGAGTTTGCTAAACCCCACCCCCAAACAGGAATAATCCAGTCAGTTATAACTGGTTCTAATGAATCCACCAAGAATTAGATTTCTTTGTGCAAATGGGAGAAGTTAGAAAGTTTGAGAAACTTGAGACAACCTTTGGGAAGGGTTAGGGACCAACTTGCTGGATAAATCGCCTTAAAGCTGAAACTGTGACTAAACAGTTGCACAACTGTTCCGGTTTGCTTTAATTAGCATCGTTTGTTTGTAACAAATAAACAAGCATGTCACTACGTAGTCACACATACCAATTCAGTGTGATTCCAACAGAAATTTTCCATACTTTCTCACCTTGCTTGGTTGTCATCAGCCCAGTGAGAAACTAACTTTCCTCTCCAGAACGTTGCTTCAACTGTCTGCTGTTTTTTCTTCTCCTTTGAAATACATTTGTTAGTTGTTTTAAATTTGAAATCACAATTTTTTTACACCAGAAATCTCGTTAAGGATGCAGTGTAACAAATGAGGATGGGGCCTTGTGAATGTTTGTGAGGAAAATATGCCATTTTTGAACATTATGAACACATATTTAGATGTACTGGATCCACAGCTAAGTAAATAAAATAATGACATGGAGGATTTTGGTCATTCAGATTTCTAAAGATTGGATTGTCTTCACTCCAGCAGAGCACGGCATAGAAAAATGATTGATGTCAAGTCCTAAAAATATTGTCTGAATATTGGTTTTGCTTTAATCAGCTCAAGAGTAGCCCCAGTCTGAAAGCACAAAATTTTACTCTGAAGGTCGCCGACCTTTTGGGTTTAGAGGATGACTGATCAAAAATAAGATGGAAACACCAAGATTTCCAACAGGATGAGCTAAACTTCCCTAAATTAGCATACTGGCAAATTAAGCCTAAGTATAGCATACAGTAGTAATACTCAGGCTGTGGTGTGCTAAAGCCAAGGGGTGTGTGTTGATTTCACAGTCAGAAAGAAAGCAAACTTCACTGATGTGAAAGACTTGAAATCTTCTCATTGTGGAGTGCGCGTTAGGCAAGTTTTTTTACTGAACAGTGCTGGTGCTATCCCTCCCCCCCTCCTTTCCTGCTCTTCATCCTCCTCTTCTCTCTGCTGGATGGGTCAGTGGCGATCGTAGGCAGAGCCTGTGGCAGTGGCAGCGGGGCCCGCCCCCCGTGATGTTGCGCCGTAATAATATGGAGATCCTGCAAAGAAATAAAAGTTGTCTGTTTTATAACAAAAATGATCTATTCTTGTTCTATAAACAAAAGGTGCAGCTTGTATTTTTTAACTGAAAAAAAAAAGATCTGTAATTGTAGTAAAAGGGAGTTTTCCTCTCCACTGTCGCTGCATGCTTGCTTAGTATGAGGATTGCTGTATAGTCACTGACACTAGTCAGTGACTTGATGCAATTTGCTGGGTTCCTTATATAGGAAACAATATTTCTGATTGGCTTAATGAACTGTGAATTGGAATGTTTATTATGTGAAGTGCCTTGAGACGACTCTTGTCGTGATTTGGCGCTATATAAATGAATTGAATTGAATTGAATAGTGCCATTAAAGTTTTACAACTTAATTTTGTTAGTGAATTTGCGCCTGAGGTGCGTTGCAGAGAAAAAATCAACGTTTTTATGACACATAACTCCAATAACACCTACTGCATGATATAAAACCTGGAGCAGACTCTTGACTGCATTGGAGCACCCAAAAATAAAAATGATAAAATAATAAATCCTGTCTCATTCTGTCCTATTTATGGCTACTGCCCTCTGGTAAAGGATTTACAGGCGGCAAGGGTCAATTTCATGTCTTTCTTTTTGTTAGGCCTACACTGATATGTCAATACATTATGAAATAAAACATAATAATGTATATTTTTCATATGAACATCAGCCAACAAATAGTTCAGATTTAAAATCTAGTTAATTTTTTATCTTTTATGTTTCAGGATTCAAAGCTGTGACATTAATTCCAAATAACCAGTGTGCTTTTATTTATATTTTTTTGTTAGTTTGTGTTTTTTACTGAAGTTTTGTGCACATCTCAGTAAATTGGAGACTGAGACACTAAACATACAATAATAAACAGTTTGTTAAAAACTGCTGCAGTTGCAGCAAGAACAAATGCTTTATGACTTTGGTGGTACACATGTAGTTATTTTAGCTGAGCCTTACAGTAACCTCGAATAAAAACCTTACATCTTAAAAGGGAGAGTCAAGTCAGCTTTTATTTGGAGATAGACATGGTCAGCTGGTATTTTACTCCCTCGTTCAGCTCTATTTGTTGTCTCTTCTTTGTCTTAAGTGTCCAGTCTGAGGAATCTAGTGAGATCTACTGACATAAACTAAAAACTGCAACCAAGTATCATAAATATCTCATCCAACTTAAAAAAATAAATGAATACATTAAAAACACACATTTATTTGTCTCCAGAGCGTCCCAACAAAGCAAATTACATGAATTGTTTATTGTTAGGCAAAATAAACTATGGAAATGCTTCTCATTTTTGTGGCAAATTACAGTTTCAACATCTGTTGAACTAAATGTTACAACCAGAAAACAAGCAGACGTGGTGATAACAGTAGTGTACCAAGTACTTTGGATACAAACCTACTCCAGGTGTGGTAACTGGCAGATCTGAAGCTCTAAAACTCCAATAGTATTATATCAATGTCTGAAATAATCCCCTACTGGAAGCTTTTATGCCAAAATTTAGCTAATTTCCATTCTTCTGTGAACTTCTGTCCTAATGTCATCACACAGACGGATCTCAGCAATTACCTCAGCGGGGATTATTCCCATTACAGATATAAACGATCATTGAAAGGACAAAAATAGGAGTCCAGTTGTAATAAATCTAAATTCTCCTTTAGAACACGGTGTAAATGTGAAATGAGCTGCTTCAATTTTCTCTTAAGATAATGTTTTATTGTGGATGAGAGGCAGAGCTGAGATGGCACGAGCAGATGAAGCTAATGGCCGAAAAAATAGTCTCCCCTTCGAGCACAATCAGTCCAACTGAGTCTTCGTCTCTCTCTCTCTCTCTCTCTCTCTCTCTCTCTCTCTCTCTCTCTCTCTCTCTCTCTCTCTCTCTCTCTCTCTCTCTCTCTCTCTCTCTCCCTCTCTCTCTTGCTCTCTCTCTCGCTCTCTCTCTCCCTCTCTTGCGCTCTCTCTCTCTCCCTCTCTCGCGCTCTCTCTCTCTCCCTCTCTCGCGCTCTCTCTCTCTCCCTCTCTCTCTCCCTCTCTCCCTCTCTCTCTGTCTCTCTCCCTCTCTCTCTCTCTCTCCCTCTCTCCCCCTCTCTCTGTGTCTCTCTCCCTCTCTCCCCCCCCCTCTCTCTCTCTCTCTCACACACACACACACACACACACACACACACACACACACACACACACACACACACACACACACACACACACACACACACACACACACACACACACACCATCTAAGTGACACCATGAGAACAGCTCTACCACCACTGATCCCTTGAGTCTATTCTCTCTCCTGGGAGGAGGGCAATTCAATACGGTAACCCCAAAGAAACTTCACACTCTCACACCTTAATACACACAGAACCACCCCCACCCTCGCACACACAAACACACACCTGTCTCGGTCCCTTCCATCAATCCAACGAGCTGCTGACAGGTTGTGTCTGTCCACAGTCCAGGTAATCTCAGGAGTCTCTTTGGGGAAGTGAGGCATTAAGCCGATCTGACAAACTCTTTAGTCTCACTCAAGACTTAGACGCCCTCGCTCACATCTTTCATCCTCCTCTCAGATTCTTGTTCCAGTTTCAAGTGCATCTGGTCCTCACACTATGTGCTCGCTCATCCATCCATTGTCAAACCAAACTTCTTCTTCTCACCTGTTCGCCTGATCTGATCTGCATACATTTCTTCCTAGTTTTAATTTATTTGACTCTCTCTCTCTCTCTCTCTCTCTCTCTCTCTCTCTCTCTCTCTCTCTCTCTCTCTCTCTCTCTCTCTCTCTCTCTCTCTCTCTCTCTCTCTCTCTCTCTCTCTCTCTCTCTCTCTCTCTCTCTCTCTCTCTCTCTCTCTCTCTCTCTCTCTCTCTCTCTCTCTCTCTCTCTCTCTCTCTCTCTCTCTCTCTCTCTCTCTCTCTCTCTCTCTCTCTCTCTCTCTCTCTCTCTCTCTCTCTCTCTCTCTCTCTCTCTCTCTCTCTCTCTCTCTCTCTCTCTCTCTCTCTCTCTCTCTCTCTCTCCATACCTTGCATTTGTCCTGCCTGGCTGGTGAAGAGACTGGACGAGCAGCCGATCTCCGTCCCGAGGAGAGACCCATAATCCTGCTGAAACACTGGAGACAGAAGGATGGAGGGAAACAGAGAAGTTACTTTATATGTAATCCATTACTCAGTGCATAATGCCCTTCACCCCAAAATGTTCCACAAATTAAAAAACAAGACCCCTCACATAACCAAAGGCGTGTTTATGATGCCCTTTAGGTGTGTGTTACAATATTGGCCCACGTGATGCACCAACCTAATAGGCTGGGGTTTGGAAATCTCCATGATTCATTGTATGTGGAATACTGTGGGTGGGAATACGGGCTCCCAGAAAAATCTCCTCCTGAAATAAAGCACAAATCATGAATACAGAGCATGTTTATGTGTGATCTGTTCAGAAATAATATGCCAAAGGATTTTAGTATCTGTAGGACTAAGCAGAATTTGGTGAAACGTTTGACGTCTGACAGGCAGCTGTTGGATTCGTGTTTGTGGCTCTCAGCAGAAGAAAAGGTTGCCGGACAAATACATTTTAACTTGAGAAATGATGGAAGTGAAGCTGATTTGCTCCGACGTTGAAATTTACAGGACGTATTTCATAAGCAGGCCTTTTATGGCCCATCAGCACTCTGAGTGTGTTGTTTTATTTATATTTTGCTCACACGTGGTAACAAGTGCCCCTAGTTTCTAACACACGGCTGACTAGTTGATGAGGAATGAACTACAGAGCTCATTCTTGCAGCTTTTCTCCCTCATTTACTACTCACTGTCTGGAGTCCACTCTTCCTCTTGTCTTCTCCTTCCTCTACTCCCTTCACCCGTTCCTCCTTATTCTTTGGTCTTCCTCTATAGTCTACAGCCTACCCGTCACCCTTCACATCAAGACAACATTCTCCTCTATTTCTTCTCCTCTTCCCCACTCTCTCTTTCCTCTCTCTCTCTCTGAGTACTTTCAGTCTGTTGATCTTTCTTTTCTTCTTTTCCTGAACCACCCTTCCTCCCGAGGGATCCCTCTCCCATAGCTGACAGTCACGGACCCTGATGCCCCCTCCCGCTATGCCCCCCCCAACCCGTTCCTCTTTCCCTGCCTCTCGTTCTGTCGGTTCTGCCTCACTGCTCTCCAACACCCCCTCTGTCAGCCCCCCTGCTGAAGGGAGACAGAGAGATGGAGAGGGAAGGAGACCAGCACAAGAGAGTTGCTTACTTAATGAAGGTATGATATTAGACAGAGTGAACAAAAAGGAGGATAATTTAGCTGAAAAGTGCTGAGATAAAACCGGCGGCACGAGGCTACGTTTGGAAATCATCTCTCTGCAATTCTAGTCAGCTCACGGATTCGGGGGGGCTCGAGAAAAACTCAAATACTGACACTACTTGTGTGTTTTTGTTTGTGCAAGTTTTCTCTGTGCGTGTTCGTTTAGTTGCGTCTGTCAGGTGGGGTCGAGATGCGGTCTCCATGGCATCCCTGGGCGCCAACATCCTCTCCATTGTCATCGCCGCAACTGACGGCGGCGTGTCAGGTTGTTTAGAAGATGGGAGGCGGAGGGGGCAAGAGGAGAGAGGAAAGGAGGCTTAGGGGTCTCCCTTGTGTAGCTCAGTGTGAAGGTCGCATACGCAGACACTGTCAAAAATAAACACACACACACACACACACGCACACACACAGTCCAAACACACTCTCCAATATCCTGTCAAACCTGAGGACAGGACGGCATGAGCGCAGTGGGACAGGGCGACAGGGTTACCCATCTTTAGACGTGCTGTTCCTACATGTCCGCTGAGATTTGCTGTGTGTGTGTGTGTGTGTGTGTGTGTGTGTTAAACAACTGGGAATGCACTGAGATAGCAACACTGTTTTCTGACACCGCTCCTCTGTACGGCTTGTTTTTTCTCTGTATTTTGCACCCGCACGATAAATGCTGACCATGAACGGCGCTGCTGGGGAGAGCGTACTAGAAGAGAGACTGAGGATGGCGTTCCAGGATTGAAACACAAAAGCAGCATGGAAGGCGGAGTGGAAGGGAATGAATGAATTAGTCGTGGGTCACTGGTGATTCTCATTAAAAGCAAATTACTAATGTTGAGGAGGGACAGCTGTGCTACTGTGGCTGGTTTCTAACGACACACGCACACACGCACGCACGCACGCACACAAACACACACGTACAACACGTTTTCAAAACACTAGTGCAAACACGCATGCATCCCCCTGGGATCACTGACACCCCCTCGAAAAACAGACAAGAGAGAAGTGGGAAACCTAAGTATACTCTTTGAAGTGACGCACACATACACACACACACACACACACACACACACACACACACACACACACACACACACACACACACACACACACACACACACACCTTTTCCCAAAATGTTCTCACATTTTGTTATTTCAGCAGCAGAGTCATGTGGATTGATGCTACATAAAGAAGTTAAATGTTTTTACTGTTAAAGTGGATTTGTGTTCTGTGTTTGTGCAGATACTCACCAGGTACCATGCCTGTGAGGGATGGGGTGGAGTAGCTGCCCTGTCCAGTGGGGGGAACGTGAGGAGGGTAGCCTGGAAGAGTCGTGCTGGCTAAATCTCGACCTGTCATCACACACACACACACACACACACACACACACACACACACACACACACACACACACACATTCTTGTACTTACTACATACTGAGGACCAAGTAAAACTACTCACAAACTGAGGCCCACCATTTGTGATGTACTTAGAGACACACAAAAATGATTTCTGGACACTGGGTGTAAAAACCAACCTAAACACTCCTTTAGATATTGCAATATTGCCATTTTTCAAAAAAAGTTTTTAACCAGCCTACTGAGGACCAATTGCTCAGCTGACCCCCCCCCCCCCCCTAAAGTTATGAAATAATAACTGTTGATCTCATATTTTGGAGCAAAACAACCATGTCTGATATGTTTTTTTAAATATATATACTGTGAGGATTAAATTAATGTTATAAGCAAGAAGAAGCCCACTTTTATTTTTTTAGAGAAAGTGGTCAATTTACTAAAACACAATAAGGTAACTTCAGTTGTGTGGTTCTTTGATAAAGTCAAACTTACAAGTTAATATATTTTTAAATAATTTGATTTCATTGCATTTTAACACATTTTTATTATATAAACAGAAGCCTTACAGCTTTTTAAACATTAACATTTGTGTAAGTTTCGAGACACTTAGAAATGCCTTAATGTTTTAGTGAGTTTGTAATCTTTATAATTTCATTTTACACATAATCCATGTTCTTTCCAGGTTCTCTTTTGGAGAACAGGAGAGGATTTTTCAATGCATAGGATACAGTCTTTTTTCCTGGCACCTTCCGCAAAAACAGCCAAGTGTTGCTTAACTGCCAGCTTCTCCTGCTCATTCCATGGGGTCTTCCCTTTAATTTGCAAATGACCTACAAAAAAGAAGATACATCTTTAGTTGATGCTGTCTTTATTTTGTTGCACTCAATTTCTTTATTATTTTACTGTATGTCATGTTAAGATTAACATGACATACAGCTAAAAGAAATTTCTCAAAATTACGAGTATACATATTTTTTAATCTGAATTTTAACACAATTCAACATTTTTCTTCACTATTGTGAGAATATGAAACCCTCATAAATGCATTAAATGCTTTAATGTTTCAGGCCTTAAGTGTCTCAGAAAATATAAAATATGCAAGATAAAAGATAAATGACCCACACTTGTATAGTGCCTTTCATAGAGAATTCCAAAGTGCTTTAAACTACAGTGTATACTTCATCCATTCACGCACACATTCACACACTAGTAGTGATGAGCTACGATGTAGCCACAGCTGCCCTGGGGCACACAGAGACGCAAGGCTGCTAAGCACAGGCGCCACCAGTCCCTCCGATCACCACCAGCAGGCAAAGTGGGTTAAGAGTCTTGCCCAAGGACACAACAGCAGTATTGATTGGTCAGAGCCAGGATAGCACCTGCAACCTTCAGATTACTGGACAACCCACTCAACTTCCTGAGCTACTGCTGCCCCTATAAGAGAGAAACATTCAAATTAAAAAGTCTTTATTTCTATGCATCAATACTTGTCTTGGCCTCATTTTGCTTGAATTCATGCAGCAATGCAGCTTTAAAGAATTCCCAATCCAGAAACAATGATTGGACAACATTGTTGTCCCTGTTCAAAGCTGAAGATTCTGCGTACAGGTCAGGTAACTGGCTGGTTTTTAATTTGACATCTCAATAAGGGATATTGAAAAGAGGTTGTTTAAGGCACATACCGTAAATCCTCTAATACAGGCCTGGACCTGTATTTGACTCAAGCTCATCAAGCTCCAGGCCTTTATTGGAAGGAAGGCCAGAATTAGAGGCAGGCCTCTATTTCTGTTTGAGCAAAATGAACTACTGGTTCGCTGGACTTTTTGACAATTAAAATTAGATTGCGCAGCGGCCGCAAACTCACTGATGCGCCTGCAGCCTCTCGGATTTCCTGCTGCTCTAAACATTAAAATAATTATTTCATTTTCTGTTCCTCACTTCTAATTACCTTCAATGGTGTCTGTTGCAACCACCAGGTACAAAAACTAACTTGTTTTTATTTGACTATTTTTCTGTCCTGCCTGTTTATTATCTTCCTGCATCTCCTCTCAATCCTAAAGAGAAACTGCTACCTGGGTTCATATATATATTCACCTTATGAGTTACATTTGAACTGCAGTTCTAAAAGATCTACCAACCGCAAAAACAGTGGAGTGCTCGCTGCTTGCCGGCCGAATCAGTGATTGGTGCGTCACCGGATGACAAGGTGATGCGCCCCGCTCCACAACGAAACGCATCAGGCGCAAATAAAAGACAGAAAACATTAAAGGAAATGAACCGACATGAACGATCGCGTGTTAAATTTGTTTTTGAGGTGGCGACACCTGATTTGATAATGTCACTGTGGCCGTGCTCAGGACGCAGATCTACCGAGCGCAATAACAGCAGAGTGCTCGCTGCTTGCCGGCTGCATCAGTGATCGGTGCGTCGCCGGATAACAAGGTGATGTGCCCCGCTCCACAGCGAAACGCATCAGGCGCAAATAAAAGACAGAAAACATTAAAGGAAATGAACAGACATGAACGATCGTGTGTTAGATTAGTTTTTGAGGTGGCGACACCTGATTTGATAATGTTACGGTGGCCGTGCTCAGGACGCAGATCTACCGACCGCAAAAACAGCGGAGTGCTCCCTGCTTGGCGGCCGCATCAGTGATTGGTGCATCACCGGAGGACAAGGTGATGTGCCCCGCTCCACAGCAGCGAAACACATCAGGTGCAAATAAAAGACAGAAAACATTAAAGGAAATGAACCGACATGAATGATCGCGTGTCAGTACCGACGCTCTGGCACAGCGCGTTGCCCCCCCGAGCGCAGGAGCTTGTCACCTGCTGATAGCAGGCTGCTGTCTTTTCCGAGGGCTGCATCTTGCCAGTCATTATCACGTGACAGCGACTAGTCGATGACAGGCATAAAAAGTCACTATAGTGATGTCGACTAGTTCATACAACACCTATTGCTCCCCAGTGTTCTGCAGCGCACGTTCTCTTTGATCTTGATATCAAATTTTCGCCTCCTCTTCGTCTCCGCACGGTTAAAGTTACCCTCGCGGTCTATCACTGGCAAATCAAAAGTGAGACGATGACACAACCGCCCCCCGTACTTGCTTGTTACCACATTCCACCCAGCCACAATAAGAGACCGGCCATTATTCACCTCCGCCGACTCCGACACCGACCAAAATATGAGACCCGGCCGTTAATTGAATACAGGCCTGTATTAGAGGATTTACGGTAATTACCTAAACCAAACAATAACAGAAAATGTTTTGATAATTTTATTTCATGTTTGTAGTGTTTACAGAGGCAATTGAGACCCCAAATCCAATTTAAATAGCCAATTTTGACTTATGAAAGGCCTCAAGTTGACTTTTGTTTTAAACTACCACCATACAAACCAATTTATTTGTACGAACCGCATTGAGCAGGATCAGCAGCAGCCACTCCATGCTTGGTTTTCATTTTCTTTCTTTGGACCGGGCTTGTGGAAGAAATCCCAAAAGGCTTTTCTCCATCTGAAAAGCACAAAACCATGATATAGAAATTGTTCAGAAAGAAGCCAGAGCACATTATCTGCATTCCCAAAGACTGGACTTACACTCATCTCCGTCACTGTCCTCATTGAGAGTTGTAATAGAGTTTTGTCCTTTGCCATGTTTCTCTTCCACAGACAAGTTCAGCAATCCCCTGTCTAATTAAAACGTTTAAATCAATACATGTGAATCAGCATAGTTAATATCAGTCTTGGCCAAATTTCCAAAGTCTGCCATAACATACCACCATCATTGTCTGCATGTCTTTTTTGGGCTTTCCTTCTTTTGACAAGTTTATTTGATAAACTTGTGGGTTGCAACTCTCCATCTAAGGAACAATAAAATTTGTTTAAGTATTTGAATTTTCAGCTAAAAAGCCAAACACTGGTGCAGGTTTACATGCATACAGTTTCAAGAAAATTGGAATTATGTGAATTCCAGCACAAATTAATCATAAAATATGATCTGAACTTAATCTAAGGCACAATAATAGACAGTCACAATCACAGTATGCTTAAACTAAAACCACACAAGTAATTGTTTCCATGTTTTTATTGAACACAACATGTAAACATTCACTGTGCAGGTGGAATAAGTATGTGAACCCCTAGACTAATGACATCCAATAGCTAAATGGAGTCAGGTGTCACCCAACTGGAGTCCCATCAATAAGATGACATTGGAGGTGTTGTTTAAAGCTGACCTGCCCTATAAAAAACTCACCATTTATGAGTTTGCTTTTCTCAAGAAGCATTGCATGATGTGAACAATGCGTCATGCAAAATAGCCCAGAAGACCTAAGATTAAGAGTTGTTAACTTGCATAAAACTGGTAAGGGTCATAAAATTATGTACAAAACATTGATGTTTATAAATTGAGAAGTTCAGCACTGCTGCTATTGTCCCTAGGAGTGGCCGTCCTGTCAATGTGGCACAGAATAATCCTCTAATGTAAAGACTAACAAAGATCTGTGGCATTTGCCAACATTCCTGTTGGCAAATGTACGATACATAAACACTCAAAAGTTCATGGGAAGCCACTGCTGTCCCAAAAAAATTTAGCTGCATGTTTAAAGTTTGCAAAAAAGCACCTGGATGTTCCACAGCCGCACTGGAAAATATTCTGTGGAAATATTGAGTTGTTGAGTGGTGAAAGAACCACACAACAGTATGTGTGGATGAAAAGAGACATGGCACACCAACATGAAAACCTCATTCCAACTGTGAAGTATGGTGGAAGGGGCATCATGGCTTGGGGATGCTTTGCGGCATCAGGGCCTGGACAGATTTCTATCATCGAAGGCAAAGTTAATTTCTAAGTTTATCAAGACATTTTAAAGTTAACTTTTTGCAGAAGATCTTAGAGCCATCGGTCCACCAGCTGAAGGTCAACAAACGATGAGTGACACAACAGGACAATGGCCCAAAGCATAGAAGTAAATCAACAAAATGGCTTAAACAGAAGAAAATACACCTTCTGGAGTGGCCCAGTCAAAGTCCTAACCTCAACCCGAATGAGATGCAGTGGCATGACTTCCGGAAAACATTCACACCAGACATCCCAAGAATATTGCTGAACTGAAACAGTTCTGTAAAGAGGAATGGTCAAGAATCACTGATCGTTATGCAGGTCTGATCTGCAACTACAGAAAATGTTTGGTTAAAATTGTTGCTGCCCAAGGAGGTTAGGGTTTAGGAAGTTATGAGTTATTAAAACCAAGAGTTCATATACTTTTTCCACCTGCACTGTGAATGTTTACATGATGTGTTTAATAAAAACATGAAAACACAATTGTATGTGTGATATAATAGGGTATTTCCATTGCCGGGTCTGGAACGGTCGGGTCTCGTTATTTTGGAGTGGTGTGTTCTGGTATGGGTCTGCTCTCACGGTCCAGCCTAGCTTTAATTTCTTCATCTTGGCACAATACTGTGCCGAAGTCCACTCTGATCCTTTGGCTTCCATCCGCTGATAACAAAAAAAAAAAAACCTTTCTTACCTTTCAATCTAGCCCTTCCTGTGGACTGTCACGATGTCAGTGAGAAATGTATGGAACTCTGTAGGTGACCGTATAGAACTATGAATGTGACCAAAACTTGCCACTTGCTGGATTTTTTTTCACACTCATGTACAGCTAACAAAAATACAAACAACAGAACTCCGTTTGTGTTGCTTGCTGCAAGTTGTGAGTAATTTCTGTCAACCAATCAGTGGCCTGTGTTGTTGCTCTGTCCTAACCATACCGCTACAGAAATTTCTGGACCTACAACAGAAGGAAGCCCAAAAAGTCCCGTGACTGGCGTGGTACAAGTAAGTTGTCTAGACAGAACAATCGGAACAGCAAATTTAGCAACCCGATCCTTCCCATTCCATGCTAAAACGGTCAATGGAAATGAGCCATTCATTGAAGCAGACTGTGATTGTCTATTGTTGTGACTTAGATGAAGCTCAGATCACATTTTATGACCAATTTGTTCCAAAAATATAATTCCAAATAGTTCACTTACTTTTTCTTGAAACTGTAAGTCATGTTAATATTGGTGTGTTTGCATGAAGACAACTGCATTTTGGTTGCCTTAAAATGTTTCCTACTTACTCGAGGAGCAGAACTGAAACATTGAATGACAAGTGAAACCTCTTCAGAAAACCAAAGAAGTCAGTTGGTCTTCATTCAAAGTAACTAAGAAGCTCAATAATCAACTATACTGGCATTTACCATGAATATCACAGTCGTCTTCCAAATCGCCATCAGAATCTTGGATAGCTGCAGTCAACGTTTGGTTTTCAGTTTCACTTGTTGAGTGAGCTGAGAGCCTCCGGTCTTCATCTGGAAACAATACAAAATAAACAGTCCAAAACTCAGAGCATCTTAGTGCCAATTTATGCTAGTGCCTGTATTTACCTGTAGCAGAACTGCTCTTAATCTCTCTGTCCCATCTTGTGTTTCTCATCTTTGACAGTTTTTAATTGATTCCTTTGTACTAGAAAGGGTAGGCTGTTCTCCATCTGATTTTATAACAATTATATTTATATAAATATATATATACATATACATACAGCACTAATATCACAATGTAAATTGGACTTGAGAAGGTAGTGACAAAGTAAGGCAAAGTAGTCCACGCAGAAGGGGTCTCACACTTAAAAGGAACAGCAGCAGATATTGAGAATGCATACAAGCACAATGGTATCCCACAAGCAAATGCCAACCTCAATGAGGCTGCAAGGAAAGGAGCCACATCCAAATACCTACGAGTAAGACAAATCCCAAGAAGTCAGCTGCATGGCGAGAACAATATTCTGGCAATCAACTGCTACATCCTGCCAGTAATCAAATATACTGCATGAATAATAAGCTGGCCGAAGGAAGGAATTCAGATCAGATGTTAAGGCATGAAAGTTCCTAACCATGCATGGAGGGTTCCATCCCAAGTCCAGCACCCTGACACTGTACACTAGCCTTAAGGAAGGAGACCAAGAACTAGAAAGTGTGAGAGCCACTGTCCAGGATGAGAAAGATTCATAAGTACATCAAGGATAAGGCCCCAACAGATGATGTTGTCAGTCAATGTGTCAGACAATGACGAACAGAGTAAGAGGCGCTTGAAATTACTGTCTTGTGAGGAAAACCCCTACATTGACAGATAACTGAAGTGGTTGATGAAGAAATCATACTAATGGCTAGAAAGAGCTGGTCTGAATTATAGTACGAAGGCACTTATCATGGCTGCGCAGCAGCAGGCCCTGAACACCAGAGCAACATATGCCAAGACACCAGACAAGACTCAAGGTGTAGGCTATGCAAAGAGGCCCATGAGACAATCCACCAAATAACTGCAGGGTTTAGGATGCTGGCAGGGAAAGCATACATGGAACAACACAACCAATTGTACAGGAACATCTGTGCAGAGTATGGACAGGAAGGCCCATGGTCAAAGTGGACCCACCCCCCCAAGGTTGTAGAGAATGAATGAGCCAAGCTCCAGTGTGACTTCCAGATGCAGACCGAAAAAATGGTGATGGTGAAACAACCACATATTTTGATGGTGGGCAAACAACAGAGGACAGCAGTTGAGGTTTATGTAGCAATTCGAAGTGATAGAAAAATCAAGAAAAAGGAACACAAGAAACTAGAAAAGTACCAGAACTTCAAACCCTTTGCCTTCAGAACTGCCTTAATCCTTCATGGCATATAATCAACAAGGTACTGGAGTTTTTCCTGAGATTTGGTCCATACTAACATGATAGCATCACACAATTGCTGCAGATTTGTCACCTGCACATCCATGATGCAAATCTCCCATTTCTCCACATCCCCAAGGGTGCTTTGGATTGAGATCTGGTGACTGTGGAGGCCATTTGAGTACACTGAACTCATTGTCATGTTGAACAAACCAGTTTAAGATGATTCAAACTTTATGACATGGTGCATGGCCCTGCTAGAAGTAGCCATCAGAACATGGGTACACTGTGGTCATAAAGGGATGGACCTGTTCAGCAATAACACTCAGGTAGGCTGTGGCATTGCAACAATGACTATTAAGTACTAAGGGGCCCAAAGTGTTCCAAGAAAATGTGCCCCACACTATTATACCACCACCAATAGCCTGAACCATTGATACAAGGCAGGATGGATCCATGCTTTCATGTTATTGATGCCATATTCTGACTCTACCATCCGAATGTCTCAGCAGAAATCAACACTCATCAGACCAGTCAACATTTTCCCAATCTTCTACTGTCTAATGTTGTTGAGCCTGGGTGAACTGGAGTGACACCCAGTGTGGTCTTCTGTTGCTGCAACACATGTGCCTCAAGGTTTGACATGTTGTGCATTGAGAGATGCTCTTCTGCATAACTTGGTTGTAATGAGTGGTTATTTGAGTTACTGTTGCCTTTCTATCAGCTTGAACCAGTCTGGTCTGTCCATTCTCCTCTGACCCTTGGCATCAACAAGGCATTTTTATTCAAAGAACTGCCGCTCACTGGATGTTTTCCCTTTTTCAGACCATTCTCTGTAAACCCTTAATATAGTTGAGTGTGAATTTCCAAGAAAATCATTATTTTATTAAATACAGTATTTTCGCACCATAAGGCGCTATTAAAAACCTTTGATCTTCCCCTGAACCAGCAGTGCGCCTTTTAATACGGATGCGCCTTATATACATGTATTTTGGACATAAGTGAAGCCAGCCACACCTGCGTCCGCAGGAAAACAAAGAGCCGGCCAGTGGCACCGCCCACCCTCACCAAAATAAAGGGTGTGGCACTGCTCCACACAGGTACACCGGTAACCAGCTATGGCACCAGCAAAGAGACACGCTAATGAGGCAGGGTTCAAGCTCAGAGCCATCATTCACGCCGTTGAGCATGGAAACAGAGCAGCAGCAAGGGAAAACAACATTGACGAGTCGATGGTCTGCAAGTGGAGAAAGTTGAAAGACCAGCTGCTACAGTTGAAGAAAACAGCGTAGCTTCAGAGTCAACAAGGCAAGATGGCCACTGCTTGAAAACCGAGTTGAGCAGTTGGTCGCAAAGCAGCGAGCAGAAGCGTCTCCACCATCTCCATTTGTCTCACAGCTGCGGCATTAGCAGGAGAGATGGACATTGTGGACTTCATAGGAGAACCTTCCTGGTGTTTTTGCTTCATGCGGAGGCGAGCACTTTCTATCCGCACCAGAACTACCGTCTCGTAGCAGCTACCTGCCGACTACGCTGAGAAGCTAGAGTTGTTCCACGCCCATTGCACTAAGACGATGGCAGACAAAAACATCCAGCCCCAGTACATCATCAACATGGACGAGGTCCCGCTTACCTTTGACATCCCGGTGAACCGGACCGTGGAGAAAATGGGGAACAGCACGGTGTCTGTGCGGACGACCGGCCACAAGAAGTCCTGCTTCACCGTCATGCTCGAATGCCAGGCTCATGGCCAGAAGCTGCCGCCGATGGTCATTTTCAAGCGGAAAACTTTACCCAAAGAAAAGTTTCCCGCCGGCGTGATCATCAAGGCGAACCCGAAGGTTTGGATGGATGAGGACTTGATGGCGGCGTGGCTGCGGGAGGTGTACACCAAAAGACGGGACGGCTTCTTCCACACTTCTCCAGCCATGCTGATCTGCGACTTCATGCGGGCCCATCTCACCGACGCCGTTTAAATCCAGGTGAAGAGGATGAACACGAAGCTCGCCATCATACTGGGTGGATTAACCAAAGAACACAAGCCGCTGGACATTGGGGTGAACCGGTCCTTCAAAGCGAAAGTCCGAGCAGAGTGGGAGCGGTGGATGACTGATGGCGAACACACGTTCACCAAGACGGGCAGGTAGAGCCGATCGACTTTTGCCACCATCTGTGAGTGGATCGCTGATGCCTGGGCCAATGTTTCCGTCCAGACTGTTGTTCGAGCTTTCACCAAGGCCGGGATCACAACGGGAGAGCCAAGCAACGACAGTGACATTGACTCTGACGGCGATGAGCCGAGCGTGCTGGGTTCAGTGCTGGATCAGCTCTTCATGTCAGACATGGAGAATGAGGATTTTGAGGGATTTATGGACGAGGAATGAAAAAAAATATGTGAGTACCATACTTTTTTCCGATCTGAACGGGCAACAGCGCTCTGTATGAAACTGGGACTTTGAATATGTTTATATTAAACATAAGCAAACAGTTGTGTTGCCGCTGTCTGAATGCGCATCTTTGCTCCAGCCGTGCCTGCGCGTAAAAATGGGACTTTTGTTTGTTAAACAGCCTTACGTCTGATTGTTCTTTCTTGCTGCTTAAAGCATCCGTGCAAAATATGACACTGATAATTACGAAATTGTTGTTTTTACTGTGAATGAGAGGAATAAACTATGATTTTGATCTAACTCCTTTGTTTGGCTTATTGTACCAGTTATGCACTACTAGGTGGAGTGTTCAGTCAGTCATGCCATTACCAAATCTTCATTCTTGCTGCTAAAAGCACCCGTGCATTAAATTGGGACTAAATGTTACTTTAATAATGAGAAATTTATTTTTTAGCATAGATAATGAGTGGAGTAATGTTTGGCTTAGATCTAATTGCCCAAATTGTCTTAAGTGTGTGCTCGTTTGCTTTGCTGGGTGCGCCCTATAATCAGGTAGGCCTTATGTACAGACCAAACCTTTAACTAGGACACTGATTGACTGTGCGCCTTATAATCAGGTGAGCCTTATGGTGTGGAAAATACAGTACTCAGACTAGCCCATCTGGCACAGACAGCAATGCCAGATTAAATGTCAATTAATAACCTTTCTTCCTAATTTTAAATCTCTGTTTAAACTGCTGCAAATCGTCTTGATCATATCAACATGCCTAAATGCATTGAGTTGCCACCATGTGATTGGAAGATTAGAAATTTGCTTTAATGCGTTAAGTGGCCAAGGAATGTACGTCACACTGACATGGCATTCATGGAGTTAGCCATCTTCACTCATGATGGGGAAGGTTGTTGTTTTATTGTTCGGTAATAAACAGCAGACGTCATAGCTAGTAGAAGCTAACCGTTAGCAATAGCAACACCACCACATGGCAGAAGCTCCCTCAGTCATTTGTGGGTATAAAACATCCACGTTGCAAGCCAGTGGTAGAGTTGCTTTGCTGTTATAGAATCCTGGAAGAGATGACAAATAACAGGAAATAAGACTCCAGAACCTGCAGTATGAAGCTCATCTGTAAAGTGGGAACTTTTAGGTCTACAAAATGGTGCACTGCTTTGTTCCCCCACCAAGATTAACTTACAAGGCATTAAATCCTACTAGAGACCACTGTAAATGTATCAAATCATCCACTCCTTTAAATCATGGCAATTGCAAAAGAAACTTCCATTTCCAGTAGTCAATTTTTAATTCTTAGTGGCAATAATAACAGTCTTTCCTTAACCAATACTTGGTCTGCCCATAGTTTTAAGGTTTATGCTCTTAGATTTCAAAGATAAGCTATGTGATCAACATTATTACAGTTTGCTTGATATTTATATATTTTCTCATGTTTCCAGAAGAGTTTACTCACCATCAACTTGTAGTTCTTGTTCCACAATGACTCTCAACCTCTCTTCGATTCCACAATCAAATGTGGAGTTCTTTTCATCTAATGAGGTGGTTTAGGAAAAAGACATTTAGTCTAGTGAACTCATATGTAAACCTCAATTGTATTTTCTCAAAGTCAAGAGGCACTTTCACACCAGATCGGTTTGTTTCATTTTCAACAGATCAGTGTTTTTCCTTTGGGAGTTGCTTCACCTTGAAAAAGCATGGCAAATGTAACCTGGCAAGGAAACCTAAATATGTAAATGTATAGTCTGGAAACAACCATTTAGGCCTTTTCAAATGACACTAGATAGTAACTTAGATTAGTGCAGACCGGGCTGGTAACCTTTTCCAAAAACAGTTTTGGATTATCTCTCCACCTTTTCTCAATTTTTGTAGTCCCTGCTCTGATGGTTACACGGGTTGAGTCGCAATTATTGGCAAAAGATTTGCAAGGGTCTGCCTGCTGCCTGCAACCATTTCTTGGTTTTAGAGTCTGACAAAAGGTCATTAAAACTGAGCAGAATGTTCTACATCACCACAATTGTTGTGCCGAGTTGTGTTTATGTGCATCATACAGGTCACCTCACACTGTTTACTGATCCCCTCATGCTAACTAATTTCTGTATAAATTTTAGGGTTGGGCATCGAGCATCGATTGGAACCGGTTCCAACTGTGCATTTTCCCCGCAATCGTTCTAAGTGAATTATTTCAATTCCTAGTTTCGATCACTAGAATGCCGACAGAAGAGGAATCTGCGGCCGATCTCCATGAAAACTAAACATGATCTGCAAATTGTGATCAATGCTTTTCAGAGCTGATCACACCAGCTGTCTGTGTGCAGCACAAGTCCCCCCTCCCCCCACATGGCGCGCAGTGGCCAGATATAAACAAAAGTGTCTGCCGAACTTTAACTCCATAAGGTAAACTTTAACTCCTGCAGCGTAGAGGAAACTTGTTAAAATGCGTCAACACGGTGGATTTAATGGTTGCTTTAAAGAAAAACTCTGGACGGTGTGAGGTGAGTTTGTCTCACTGCAGAAATAAAAAACACACACGGAGTGTCAGCAGTCAGACGCAGCTGCTCACCAACACTGTGTGTGAGCGTGAGCATCAGAAGGCTGAACAATAACCTGTAGGTGTACCACACCAGCTTCTGCCACAGTAACTATTTATAATAATAATAATACATTAAACACACAAAGTTGTGAACACTTTAATTTCCTTTCTGAACTATTTCTGTTGAGAGTTGTAATGGCCACAAATGGTCACTTTTCAGGTATAGATCAGGGATTCCCAAAGTGTGGTGCGCGCACCCCCGGGGGTGCGCGAGCTGCCGCTAGGAGGTGCGCGAGGTGAAAAGTGGAATGGCTGCGGAGCTCAGAGAAGTCTGTCATATGTCACCATTAGCCTAGCCAGAAACTCATTTGTGGGTGGGCCAAAGAAAAAGTAAGTGGGCCCAATAAATTTAATTGAAAACAAGTATATTTTTGCGCGCGTGTCCTCCACATGTGCCCTAGCTTCATAATAACAATGCGCCGAGCTTCAGCACTCTGGCCTGCGCACGCCGATATGTTCCGTCGCGCGTGTCCTCCACATGTGCCTTAGCTTCATAATAACAATGCGCCGAGCTTCAGCACTCTGGCCTGCTCACGCCGATATGTTCCGTCGCGCGCGCGTGTCCTCCACATGTGCCTTGCTTCATAATAACAATGCGCCGAGCTTCAGCACTCTGGCCTGCTCACGCCGATATGTTCCGTCGCGCACGTGTCCTCCACATGTGCCTAGCTTCATAATAACAATGCGCCGAGCTTCAGCACTCTGGCCTGCGCACGCCGATATGTTCCGTCGCGCGTGTCCTCCACATGTGCCTTAGCTTCATAATAACAATGCGCCGAGCTTCAGCACTCTGGCCTGCTCACGCCGATATGTTCCGTCGCGCGCGCGTGTCCTCCACATGTGCCTTGCTTCATAATAACAATGCGCCGAGCTTCAGCACTCTGGCCTGCTCACGCCGATATGTTCCGTCGCGCACGTGTCCTCCACATGTGCCTAGCTTCATAATAACAATGCGCCGAGCTTCAGCACTCTGGCCTGTGCACGCCGATGTGTTCCATATTTGATCATTTTTAACGGTGTTGGATGAATCTGAAGGTGGTGAGTCATTCTGGCAGATTGTAATTAACACCCTGTCTCATGCAGGTGTTCTGACATTATAAACCTCTCAAACAGAACATTGTGGATGTAACAAAATAAATCAACAAATGATTCCCATTCAGGCTATTAACAGCACGCTGAAGATCTGAAGTTCAGAGTGCGTCTGTCAGAGGTCAGACGCGTTCCAGCGGAACCACAGCTCACGGGTGCACATGTGAGCACATCTGGGCTGGGCATAAGTAGTTTTACAACATTGGTTTAAATAGCGCCATTAACGAGACGCGGTGACTTGAGCGGCTCATGGAGCTGTGCCGCGCGTGCACACACACATACACACACAGATTCAATAAGTGCGCACGCTGCGTAAACTCCAGCGCGCCGTCAGACTGCAGACAGAAATAGCGCTGCCTCCTCCGTAGAAACTTTTAAGAGGTTTTATAACAACATTTCAGGTCAAATTAAGATATTAGCTTCTATTTTGGGATGACGTATTAAAGTCGGGTCCGCTCCAGCCAGTGGAGCCAGTCATGAACCTGACCACAAGTCCTGTTACTGCAGCATTCCTGTCCGCGTGGCAGTGGATCCCAGATTCAGCCACACCATAAAACAGCAAAAAGTCGGTCTGAGGCAAAAGTGAACCTCATGGCGTTTCCATCTTTTCCCATAAAGACATTTGATTACGCACAAGTAGGTGATCAGCTCAGGTTTACGCAGAAGGAAGGAGAGCGCTCTGGCCGCACAGGTTAAACGTTCCTACTTTAAGAAAACCGTTAAATTGCATTGTTTATGTGCTACCTGGGCCTCTAAATATTTATTTAAAATTAAATCAAAGGAAAATGTAATGGTATCGAATGTTTATTAATTACTATTTAAAAAATGAAAGTGATGGGGAAAAAGGTCGATCATATTTTTTTTAACCCTGACTGTTTAGCTTGACATCGGATGGACATATATATATAGCCATGCCCTGATGTGGGGGCTGGGGGGGAGGGGGGGGGGGGTCGACATGGTCGGGACATAGAAGGGGGTGCGCGGCTAAATAAGTTTGGGAACCACTGGTATAGATTGACCTATATGCCATTGGTCAGCGGCAGTCAGGAAGTCTGCCTCTGTGTCCTGTTAATCATTCAAGTTGCAGAAGATTCGACATTGCCTGCTTGTTGATACCCAATAAAGTTAACAATATTATTAAATTGTGTTCAGACAAAATTTCAGTAAAAAGGCTATTCTTATGTATATTTACAGAGTAAAGGTAAGTTATAGGACAATAAAATGGCAAAAATTGCCAATAGTTGTTGATGAACTTTTTAAAATCATTATTGGAAACTATTTAAGAACCAGCCTGATTAAGCACTAGAACCACATTAGTTGAAAATACACAAATGGTAATGATTACCTGAAAATTGTTGATCTTTGTATTCGTCCATCATTTGTGATATTTTGATTTTACCTAAAAATGTAGAAGAGAAAAATTGTTTTAAAAAAATAAAACCATCAACTTGAACATCACAAAACAATGTGAACTAACTTCAGCCTTGTGCCCAACTTTCAATCATTAAGTTTCATTTTAGCCACCATTTTGTAAACTGCACTAACTACACAGTACTATTAAATAAAACAAAAAATCTGTAGTTTCTTTGCTTCTGACATGTAGGCATAAATAATCCATAACGTTTTACAGCTTTTATAAGTGTTTAGTGGACAAAAGTCACACAAACTTGCCTTGCAGTGAGCTTTCCATATATCATTTTACAGCTTCAAGCCTGACCTAGACAAAATTCACATGAAGTGCAGAAGTCTGCTGTCTGGGTTACTTAAATGTACAAAAGCACAAAACATTACACATCTTACCTTTTCTTTTGTACATCTACCCTCCTGTCTCTTCTGGTGAGCTTTCCTCCTCCATGAAAATGGCTCCCTGTCTGTGCTGCAGGGCACAGCTGAACTCAGGGAGGAATAGGTAGCATGACTCTGATTGGATGACTAGTTTATGGGCCCACCGCCTCTGCAGCTGCCAGGTGGGGGATGGGCAGTTAGGCAAAAGTCAGCCTTCACTGAAAACTCAGAGAAACGTGCCACAATGGAGCAGCAGGGCTGATGACTGAGGATGAGTGAAGATCAAAGCCACCCAAACTAATCATAATAAATATTAATTCAATATTAATTTATAAAACTGTCTCTCTTTGTATATTTTTTAATTTGTATATATTTTATGTAAATTTAACTTTTAGATCAGGATGGTCAAAAGTACACAACATTAGTGGCCTTCAAGTGATTTTGAGCAGTCCACATTTGCATTTGTAGAATGATTTGGTCTGTCCAGAAGGCTGCTGCTGTAGATTGATACTTTCATGCTTTTATATTGTAAATGTTGTTCATCAGTGTTAAAAAAATTCAGCAGTCACAGTTAAACGAAAAATCAACATTAATCAAATCTTCATAAAAAAGGCCACATTTATGTAAAATTACAAATGTTTGAGGGCATGTTGTGGGTCACATGAGCAACGCAGGGGTTCAAAAATCAGCTCAATTCATGGTCATAACCCTGCTTTCTAGGCAGCCATGTTTGCTTTCTGATATGTGACTTATAAGTGAAAAGGCCTCCCAGAATATACTGCAGAAACTTCCCATTAATTAACATTGCCTTTTCAACTAATTTTGAGGTCACACTGTGGGTCACATGAGCAATGCCGACCCCCGCCAGCTTCAAAAGTGCAGGCAAATAGGCTGCTCGGTTAGTGCTTCGTTTGTGCTGATTTGTGCAGGTAAAATTGACGTTTGTGCTGCTATGGTTTCTGAGATAATAAACTGTATTTTATGGGTCATTCAGAGTTCATCGTCCCCCCGGATTGCTCCAAACTGCTCCAAAATGGACCATATTAGTCTACCTTTTTAGTGCTTTGTTTGTACTGATTTGTGCAGGTAAAATTGACGTTTGTGCTGGAATGGTTTCTGAGATATTACGAGTTTTATTTTTACATGATGACATCATCAAATCAAGTCACTTTTGTGCTCTTTGTCAGTCTAAAGCAGCGTTTTTCAACCCTGGTCCTCAAGGCACACTGCCCTGCATGTTTTTGTATTCTCCCTGCCTTAACACACCTCATTCAGCTGACTGCAGTTCAGCAAAAGCTTGTAAATCAACCATCAATTCAAATCAGCTGTGCTGAAGCACGGAAAACCTGAAAACTCCCTGGACAGTGTGCTTTGAGGACCAGGGTTGAAAAACACTGGTCTAAAGTATATTTGCTTTTCAAACTCAGTCAGCTTCACCTCTATAAACATGAAGGTTATATTTTTCTTTCAATAAATTTGCCATATTTATTGTGTTGATCTCATTACCAAAGTCATGTTTCACTCAACTTTACAATTTTAGAGTCACTATTCCTAAGCCACAACAAAATTAAATGTATAGCTGCAAAAAAAAAAAAAAAAAAAAAGATTAGATTTGTGAATCTGTACTAAATATAATGTATGTAATTTATGTCCACTAAAATTATTGTCATTTTTTGATTTTGGAAACGTGTAATATCTCAGAAACAGATGCAACACAAATGGTAATTTTACCTGCATAAATCAGTACAAACAAAGCACTAAAAAAATTGACAAATACGGTCCATTTTGGAGCAGTCCGGGGGACGGTGAACTCTGAATGACCTATCAAATAAAGTTTAATATCTCAGAAACTGTTGTAGCACAAACGTCAATTTTACCTGGGTCACATGAGCAACGAAGGGGTTCAAAAATCAGCTCACTTCATGGTCATAACCCTGCCTTCTAGGCGGCCATGCTTGCTTTCTGATATGTGACTTATGGGGGAAAGGCCTCTTGAACTGCAAATAAAAATATTGCATTTCATTTACATTGCTGTGTTGCCTAATTTTGAAGTCATACTGGGGGTCTCATGAGTGATCTAGAGTTATAAAAATAGGGTCACTCAATTGACATAACATTTCCTTCGAAGAAGTGGTGTTTGTTTTACACACAGTACATTTACATACATTACTCCTACACACAAAGGCGTCCTAAAGTGCACTTAAAAACCTGATATTCATTTACATAGCCTTTTTCATTAACTTTTTGGTCAGGCTGTGTTTCATAGAAGGGATGTAGAGGGCTGGAATTAGTCAGTTCATCTTCACAAATAGGGAGCCTGAAGCCCCCTTCAGACAGGCCATGAAAAACGGAAATGTTCCGGACTCTGTCCGTAAGACCTTTGTGTCTGAATACAAACATCCGGATAATGTGTTCTGGAATTTATCCGGTCGAAGCCCCTAGTAACAGGTCCGGACTTGTTACGGACAGGGTGGCTGATTCAGACTGGTGAGGTAAAGTTCCGGACAAGGGGGAGGAGGAGGGGACCGGGGGACGCTGTGCGCACCTAGATAGCCCGCTGCTGTAGAATGCGGCGAACTATGGCAGCTCTTCTTCTACGGTACCGCCTAGACGCGCGGACGGAGCGCTTCACACCGCTTCAGTGATTCCTTTAACCATTGAGCTTCATCATCCAGGTCTCTTATACGTCTTCGTGTGCGCAGAATTATGCTTAAGCGCCTCGTGATTTTTATCTTGAGAGGTGCTATAGAAATGATATTTTCTTCTTCTTCTTCTTAACATGAGTCCGATTCTCTCTCCCCCCACCACCCCCCCGCCGCCGTCAGACATCTGTAACTTTTCCCTGCTGTGTGAACGCAGCCGAAAGGACAAGTTCCGGTACAAAAGTGGTGTGTCTGAAAACACAGTTCCGGTTAAAAACCGGATTGAATTGTCCACAAATGTTCCAGAATGTCCATCTGAAAAGGGCTTTGGTCTCCTCACTTTCCGGTCGGCTCATGGTTCCAAGGTAGAAGGAAAAAAAATGAATGCAAGTCATTGGGGCTAAAAGCGCTGTTTTCTAATTCCGCATGTTGTGTGCCATGGATTTCACATATGCTGTCCGTGAGTTTTAAAGACACATTTTGAAACCAAGAATGCACTTTTTTTTAACAGGGAGAAACGTTATTTTAGGATTTGTATGAAAATAAGCCCAGAACTACAGATGCGTGTCACGAAAATGACATCATCGTTAATGACACAGAGAAAAACGGAGGGAAATGGCTGTAGGTTCAGCAAACTTCAAATCCTTCCTTCAGGCGGAGAAAAGCACAATAAATCGGGCCATTTGGTAAGTACCAGCTACGCTACAGGAGAAAAGATTATGTGTTGACGTCATATATGCGACATGCCGATGTCGGATTTGTAGTCATGCTAATTATGAACTTTTACAAACTGATAAATCTCGAAGTATGTGGCAAGTATGGTCAAAACACCTATCATTAGTTTTAATTAAAATTGCAGTACTACCTATGTGTGATCCAGGGCCTAAGGCAAAGCTGATTAGAAAATAGAGTTTTTAGCCCCATAAACTTGCATACATTTTTTCGTTCTTCCGGGGACCCATGAGCCAGAAGTAGATGGGCGTGACTTAGCCTCCCCGTACATCTTATGTATAGATGATACTGTTTGCATTCTGATACGTCACTGGTAAGCAAAAGTGCCCCCCAAAATACTGGATAAATCTTTTTTGTAGCATTTTTCACTAATTTTGAGGTCATACTGTTCCGTACAGGAGAGCTGTTTGCATTCAAATACTTAATTCTAACAAGAAAAGGACCCCAAAATGTACTGCTCCTCCTTTTACCTTTTCTTTTCCACAATTTTAGAGGTCATGCTGTGGGTAATAGGAGTGGAGCCGTGCATAAGCAGTGTTCTACAGGTCAGAACATTTGTTTGTGTAACAGTTTTTTTTTTTTTTTTTGCTGAGCTTAAGTAGGGTTAT
Source organism: Nothobranchius furzeri (assembly GCF_043380555.1). Lineage (NCBI taxonomy): Eukaryota > Metazoa > Chordata > Actinopteri > Cyprinodontiformes > Nothobranchiidae > Nothobranchius > Nothobranchius furzeri. The sequence continues at coordinate 79,171,354 of NC_091747.1, read as the reverse complement.
ATTAAGGACTGGATGCATAGTTTTAAAAAAAGATTTCCCAGATCATCTTTTTATCACATAATACCAAGAGTTTGCTGTTGAAAGATATATAAAACACAGCCTGTTTCAGTGTCATTTAGACTTGCATATTCTGTCCATTTATTGTTTCTCCCTCCGCCACAGTCTAGTCTGATAGGGTATATGAATTAAAGACTAATAATATAAACAAGCAGCTGGTCCACTTCAACGTGTCCATGATGTGTGGCTTCTCCTCTTGACTTTGTTGCATTGGGTCTGAAAGTCTTCTTGCTATATCCAGCCAACATTAAGCTGATCCGTGGATCTGAACAATTTTTTTTCTCGGACTTAGCAGAGGAAGCAAAATATCTGGGCTCCCTGAATCCTGTTGTAATCATTAATTCTGTGGATCACTAAAGATAGCCACTTCTGGTTATAAGGTTGATGGGCTGTTTTCATTTTTTTTACCTAACACCATAATGAGCTATTGTGTGATCAATGGAGGAGGAACTTGTTATTTTTGGTGGTGTTTAGGTAGAATTTTCCCTGATGTTTTCACCTTCACCTTCTGTTTTAATAGTGAAAATTGCTTATCATTAAAGTTTTATTATCACTAGGTCACTTTTATTTATTCATATTCTGCTGCCTAACTGAACCTTCTGTAATTGTTCTTTGGATTTATTTTTGTCTTCTTTAATAGCAGTTAGCATAAAGTTAGTCAAGGTTGGACTATGGTATGCTCTCAGTATAACACCATCTGCAATAATGGCTTTGCTGGTGATGTTTTTTATTTGATTTAGTTTTTCTTTCTTTTTTTTTGTTTGTTCGCTTTTTTTTTCTTTAGGCGTAAACCTTTTTTGGACTTTTTCCTGTTTGATCTCTATATTTTTTTCTTAGGGCTTGGCACTTCTGTTATGGGTAAACATCTAAATATAATTCCTCTCAATATCAGAAGTCTTCTTCTAAAGATTGATTGAAAAAGAAAAGATTGGTTTAGTTAGAATGAACCAAAAATAATTACCCTTTCGGAGACCTGGTTAAATGATTCTGTCTCTAATAATGCAGTTAATTTGGATTATTTTAACTTATTTCATGCTGAGAGACATGGGAGGGAGGGTGGGATTGCTACTTATGTTTGTTCCAGTCACAAGTGGTTGTAGTCCCATCAGTGAAACCTTCACAGGTCATCTTCATTGAGGTTATATTTAATGCCAACAAGGGTTGTCACGGTGTGAAAATTTAACCTCACATTATTGTGACAAAAATTATCACGGTTTTCGTTATTATCGCTGTATTTATTTAAACATGCTACATTTTCAGGAAACTAAATAAACCCTGTATATCAGGAAAATATTGTCCTCAGTTTGTGTCTAAATTTTGCCTACAATTTGTTATTTTGTAATTATGTTGTTTATTTGTTTACATATTTCCCCTTTAGTCTTTAAAATACCAATAATAATTAATCAATTTCCCTCTGGGATTAATAAAGTATTTTTGAATTGAATTTGAATTGAATTTGCCCATAACTTCTTATTTTTTGTCTGTTTGATGTCATCATTTAAAAAATATTAGATCAGATGATACTCAGTACTCAAGTAGCCTTCTAATTAGATAATTTTTTACCCTTACTTGAGTAATAAACCCTATATCAGGAAAATATTGTCTTCGGTTTGTGTCCTTCCAGTGAGCTTTGCAGATTTGGGAAAATGTCATCAGGCAGTAATCATTGTTAAATTCATAATTATTCTCAGAGAGAGACCATCTCTTATCTGCCCCTGGGAGCCCCGTAATGCATAGCGTCATTTCAATATGGGGATGTCCGTGACACGGTTTATATGCAGGTAGCGGCGCTGTGGCTGCTTTACATAGCGACTTGTTTCTTTCTCCCTCAACCTAAATCCTCGGATTACGCATTTTAACTAAAATGCTAACTTGCCTTGCGTTGACTGTAGAGTTGTGGGTGATGGTCACACAGATGTGTCATGAGATTTGAAGCATTGCTGCCTTTCACAGACACTTTTTCCTGCACGTGCTGCAAACAGGATAGTCGTCTTCTATCAGCTGTCCCTCTGCATTTTTCAAATATCCAAAAAATGCCCATACTTCCGACTTTGTCTTCTTTGAGGGATAATAAATGTCCTGCACACTGCCGTCTCCTCCTTTGGCCATTATTTCAGCTTTAGCTTCAAGAAAGTTTTGGTTGTAAACAACAAAGTGTGCATGTACCGCCGGCAACTTCAGCAGATGATACGGTGGCTGGTAAGGGTCACCGCACCTACACCGTAGCCACGGTAATCCACCAAGATAATATAGTTTTTTAAAAAACAAGACTGTTATTATTATGGTCAACTTTTTTACCGGGGTTTACCGCTACACCGGTTACCGTGAGAACCCTAATGCCAACAAGTATGTCATAGTTGGGAACATTTATCTGCCACCTTCTTCTTTGCTAAAAATGAAGCTGTGAAAAATATTATTGCCACTGTTCAATCATAAGATTGAAGGAACCTATTTTGTTGGGACACTTTAACTGAAACTGGCTCTATCAATCAACCCTTTATGAACTTAACCTTTTAAACGGCTCAAATGTCACTCAACTGATTCCTGCTCCAACCTGACTTGGCGCCAGCAGTTCTTCTCTTAATGACTGGATTTTAGTTACTCACTCTAGCAGGATTGTTGATTCAGGGGTTCTACCAGATTGTTTAGCAACAACTCAATTACATCCTGTAATTGGAAAATTTAGATTCTCTAGACTCCTCCTAAAATCATTAGGTTACATGACTTACATCATTTTAGTAATGAGTTCTATCTCCATGACTTACAGTCGATTAACTGGGATAGACTCTTGTTATTACCTGACCTAGATAGTGCTTGGAAATATTTCTTTTCTGAATTTCTCAGTGTTCTTGATAAACATGCTCCTTGGATTAGTGTTGAAGTCATGGGCAATCACCTTCCATGGATCAGTAGTTAACTCATCGCCCTTTACAAACAACGTGACAAAGCATGGAAAACTGGTCAATTGACTCGTAATCATGTGGACTGGTGTAAGTATAAGAAACTGATAAATGACTGCACAACTCAAACTTGGAATGCCAAAGCAGCTTATTATAGAAACAGCTTAAATAACTAATTTAAACAAAGTTAGCCCCCCAACCACCCCCCGCACACACACACACAATAATTTTCAGTCAGATGAGAATTTTTTGCTTTAATCCCTGTTATAAACGCAGTCGGAACAGAGGAGAGGTTCCCGTATGAAATAAATAAAAAAAATTGATTTGATAAATCACGGATTAACGGGTTGTCATTTATGTAACATAGCAAAACAGCTATGTTTTCTTCATCATGCACCAGAAACTAACTTTTATTTACAGTTCATGTCAAGATCTCTGGATGTCCTGTTCTGTTCTACTACTCCTTTAATCTACAGACTTCCTGACTTCTTCAAGATATCAGAACTGCTTTCTATCTATATTATCTCTCTGTGATCACAGAGAGAAGTGTCAGCTTTCTAACTAAAATGTACCAAAATTATGCTTGATCATATTTTGTTCAATTTAAATATGTTGAATCTAAGTGTTCTAGTAAAAATCTGTAATGGTACAGTCCAAGCTAAAACATAAGTGTTTATTGTTTTATAAATACTAGATATTATTCTTTAAATCACATTTGATGATTCTGAAATGGTTAATCAATCATTCATACTTCCATAATCATATTATGATTACGGTTAAAATATTCACCACACACAATTTTGGATATAATATGTTTTTTAAAAACACATTTAAAATCATAAACCCTCAAGCTTTTGTGGAAAGAGAGGGGTGTCTGAGGTATATTGGTAAAACCTCCTACAGAACTTGGCAAACTGATTTGTCTGAGTTTGTCAACTAGAGTCTATAAGTATGGCAACAATCTCTGAGAACGTCAGTTCTGCCTCTGAACAGCCACTGGCCAGGCTGGCTCAGGAAAAGCTTTCAACGCCATCCACCTCTCAAAGCTAACATTTTTAGCAGCTATTTGCGATTAGATGCAAAAATTGCTTCCTCCAACACCATAACTCATTTGACGTGAAACGTCCTCAGCAACAGACCTGGGGTATCTTACGGACGGACTGTTGACCTCCAAAAGGCGGCTATGGCCTTTAGAATTCCAGAAGCCTAAAACCTCCTCCTCCACTCCGTCGGACAAAGGGCTTCTCTTCTTCGTACCACCAAGAACCTCCAAGACAAAAGTCAGTTTGTACTCTGCGTTGGATGAACATCTTTTATTAATTGATACGATTGTTATACCCAATAAGCAAAACTAAATTAATTTTAAACCCAGACACCACTAATTTCTTATCACGCTTAACAAAGCTCCCACTACACCTCACTTTCATTACATCGCTTAATTCATTCAGTTATAGTTTGTTAAACCCTTGTTTCTCATAATTTGTTTGTTTGATTTTCATAGGAACATAGTATAATAAACTGATTTTTATAAAAACTATATTTCTGAATTTCAGACTCCATCTTAATTAAATAAGGAGGGTTTGAATCCCTGAACAAGTAACAGAAGAACAAAAAGTAATGTTAATTCAAACCCTTAAATATCAATAAAATTGATTAATAATATTTATATGATTCATTACATCTTATAGATATTTATTAAGTGTTGTGTAACAGTCCCTAAACACGAAATTTACATTTAATGAGTCATTCTGTTTGGAGCTAGTTTTATTTGGAAACTTTTGAGTTGTCAGTCTGGTCATCTTGGCAATGTGGCGTCTATGATCAAGGAACAGAAAATAGTTCTTGGGGGTTCTTGTAGTTGTAAGATTAAATATGAGCTAGAATCAGAATGGTGTGGTTTGTCATTCGCACCACAAAGGGTCCCAAATTACAGCACAGAAGGATTTCCTTTGAGATCAGAGCGCTCACGGAGGATGCATTCCCACAGTGCGAATGTTGTTAAATGCTCCAATAACACAGATTAGTCATGATATAATGTCAGATTCCCGTTGGTCACATGTCTTTTATTGTTGTAGCCAAAATTATGTGAAAAAAATATTTTTCCAACGACATAATTACACACTTGGCAAATATAATTTGTGGCGGAGGAACACGCGTGGATGACTCAGACAGCTTTACTACTGAGATTCCCCCATTCAGCCACTAGATAATTGTGCGTACGCACGGTCAGGGACGTTTCTAAATTTGTGAATGTTTCTACGCACAAGTACAAAATGATAAACGCCACACAATGCATAGAAATTTTCCTATGCACAACAAATGCACGGATCTGTGCGTCTGTACGTTTGATAAATGAGGGCCCTGGTCTATGAACATTTAATACCCACCTGTATCTGTCCAAGAATTTGTTTTTGAATTTATTTTTGTAGTATCATTTAGACCAAAATTCATTTTATCATAAATTCCTCTTTCTAATAATTAGTCTCTGTACAAATTGATTGCGCCATTTGTGTGTTTTGTTTATGTGATTATTGAATATTTACGTGAAAGTATTTTGTTCCATAGAAACACAAAAATACCTATCTGATAGGTAAGATCTCATCCACTGCAAGGCATCTCCAGAGAACCCTACCAATTGTTCTAAATGGTCAAATAGGACCTGGTGGGCTACTGTATCAAAGGTCGCCATAAGATCCAGAAGCCAGAAAACCACAGCATCCCCATCATCTGTAGCTAAAAATACACAATTTAGTACCCTTAACAAAAGTGTTTCAGTGCTGTGGCTGGTTCTAAACCCTGACTGCAGGGGCTCTATGATATCATGGTCATTCCGGAATATAGGCAGTTGTTTATTTACAACACTTTAAATTATTTTTGCACAAAAGTGGAGATTAGAGATAGGTCTATAATTAGCTAAATCTCATGAGTCCAACACCTCCTTCTTAAATAGTGGCTTTACAGCTGCATTTTTCAGCTCCTGTGGAAATGTGCAAGAGGAAAAGCTACTATTTATGAGTTAAAATCACAGGGACTAAAACAGTAAAAACCATACTTAAAAAACTAAGCTGGCATGGGATCAACCTGGGAGCCAGCAGGTTTTAGTTTAGATACCAAGTCTGAAAAATCTGAAATGGACACAAGTGCAAATTAGTCTAATGCAGCAGCAAGAGGACGTGGAGTTAAAGAGGAGGTTGTGTGAGACTGCACCAAAGAGGATCCCACAGCTGCCATTTTTTTTCCAGAAAAATGGAACAAAACTTTTCAGTTTTCCACTGAGGCTTCCAAGGAGTCATTTTCATTAACAGGCTCTAACACTGAACTGAAAGTTTTAAAGAGAACTTGTTGATCACCTGAGGCTGAGGAAATAATATTTGAAATAAAATGTATTCTAGCCTCCTTAACAGCCCTTTTGTAGCTTTCCAATTTACTCCTAAAAATGTTTTAGGAAACTTTAAGGCTGTCTTTTTTCATTTCCTTTCAGCCCCCCTACAGTCACATCTGATAAATCTAATGTGTAGCAATTTGGTTGTGAACCAGATTGTTGCCTTATTATTTTCCCTTTTCTTTCAGGTTCTTTGACTTTGCCTGTTTGCAGTGTGAGTCTTTTCAAAATACTTCATGCCTTTACTGGCAGTACAGTACAGTAGTATGTTTACATTTTAAGGACAAAATTTATTTCTACACTGGTTTAAGTCAACCTCAGACTTTTCATCTGGTTATTTATAAGTTCAAATGGCAGAAAAAAACAGAAATATTTAAGTACAACAGCCATGAAACCAAATATCTAATTATTATGCTTGAACTGTATGTCTGGTTTATCAACTTAGTTTGGACACTAATCATATTTTCTTAACTCAAAGTGAATTTAGAAATATTTTTATTGTAATTTGTCCAAACATAGTTGTTAACACACAATCTGTCCTGATTTTAGGAATTAAAGTGAGAATACTACTTTTGTCTGTGCACAACAATTTAATAGATGACCACTAGTGGATATTTGTTAAATGTATGCATTTATAAAAATGTCTGACAATATAAACTAATTAAAATGGTTTTTATAGATTTATTACAAAAATAAAACCATTAAATAATTTGAAAAATAAATGAAAAGCTGTAGATTTCAGTTATTGTGTTGTTTGCTGCACTAATTTGGGTGCAGTGTCAAAGGAACACCTCTAGAGAGAGCAAGAGAGGAGAGAAATGGGTGGAGCCTCGGAAAAACCCCAGAAGGGCCTGCAGTACCAGAATAGGGCACTGGGGGAGGCAGAGAGCAAAAGTGTGTTAACTTTAGGGTCTCCAGAACTCACTTTTGGACAAAAGTGAGGACCATTGTGAAAATGAGGGAGGAGCATTAAAAACACCATTGGAGCCCATTTCAATCAAAAACAAAGTGAGGACCGCAAAAATGTCCTCACTTTGAAAAATGACCTCACTCTGTTGGTTAAAAACTCATGATGGTCCTCGGTATGTAGTAAGTACAAGAACACACACACACACACACACACACACACACACACACACACACTGGTTTGTGTCAACATGATCACTAATTTCCCATTACAATCACATTTGTCCCTCTGTACCATGAAGTTCAAAACCTACAAGTACTTCTACTTTACTTTGGTTCCTTAGAATTGTGATGTTTGCTTTAGATTAAATCCTGATAGCTGTAAAATATTATTAAATAACATGAATGTTGTCGAATTTTGATAGTAGGCATGCTCAGACTTCAAAGATCTGATTGTTATAAATTCTGTGGCGAAGTTCAGAATTTGTAGTCTGCAGGAAGAAGGAGGACAGAGGAAGAGGGGGGCAAACTGAACTGTGCTGCTCAGATGGGATGTCAGACTAACTTTCAGACATTTTCCACCACTTGCTTTATTCAACAAAGTTCTGTGTTTCCAGATGAAACTACTTTTAAAAGGTGTTGGAGAACATTAAACGGATTTGAGGTCTCCTTGTACAAGGCATACAGCTGAACCTGAGCCAGCAGCTCCTTTCTGATAAAAGCCATATCTGTCATAAAAGGCTGAAGTTCTCTGGTCTTTTGAAGATGCACCAATTCTGTCTTTAAAGCTGTTAAAAATTCTGACTTTTGTACTTGCCCATACTCGTTTTAGCTGACAGCAATTTATTTTAAATTTTGGCTAGGTTATCCAGAGTTATCTCTGTAGTTATGCTGCTATAGGCTTAGACTGCTGGAGGACACACTGACCACTTTCCACACTCGACTACTTTCTTCTAAAATTTACTCTTTAACTGTATTATTTTCTGCTTTTCAGCTGTTAACTTTATTTTGTCTCTAAGTGTTTTTCTCTCCAGAAGAAGCTACAACGATGTTCTGCTGAGCTGTGGTGGCCTCATGGAGGGGGCCATCGTCTAGCACACTGCTGCTAACCACTTAAACTTTCTCCCTCTCCTGATAATAACTTTTTACTCTCTTTGACATGAAATATGCTACTACTAGTTTACCCGTTTAATTAATTATAGATTCACTAAGATGAAGGCAATGAAGTTTATCTCTTACTAAATAAAATATTTACTAAGAAATCACAATGTATCCATAGAATTACTACTTGGTATATATGTTGTGTGTGTGTGTGTGTGTGTGTGTGTGTGTGTGTGTGTGTGTGTGTGTGTGTGTGTGTGTGTCTGCTCTGTCTTCTCGATCCCCAGTGAGTCGTGGCGGATGGCTGCTTATACTGAGGCAGGGTCCTCTGGAGGTTTCTTCCTGTTAAAAGGGAGTTTTTCTCTCCACTGTCACTACATGCTTGCTTAGAATGAGGTGCTAGGACCGAAATTATTCAACCTATACCTGAACGACATCTTTTCTGTATCGTCTCGGTTAAAATTTATTATGTTTGCAGATGATACAAATTTCATTTGTATGGGAAAAGATATGAGTAAATTATTACAAGAGGTTGAAAACAAATTGGGTTCAATTAAAAAATGGTTTTATTACAACAAGCTATCACTAAATGAAAATAAAACCAAATTTATGATATTTTCAGGGAACAGGGACAATGGCGGTGCTAAGCTGTATTTAAATGGAGTCCCAATTGAACAAGAAACTAAATTCCTCGGTGTGATTATTGATAGTAAACTCAGTTGGAAACCACATATCGAATATATCAAACGGCAAGTGTCTAAATCTATTGCTATACTTTGTAAAACTTGTGATGTACTAAATAAAAAAGCCTTGTTTTTGATTTATAGCTCTTTAGTTATGCCTTATTTGTCTTACTGTGCAGAGGTTTGGGGGAATGCAGGTAAAACGTGTGTTGAGACTGTATTTAAATTACAAAAAAGGGCGATTAGAATAGTTAATAAATTGAGATACCTCGAACCAACCCATAATCTATTTAGTCAAACTAAAACGCTAAAATTAGGAGATATTATTAAAGTAAAAATCTTAGAGATTCTTCATAAAGTAGTTAATAATAATATCCCAAATTGCATAAAAGTTTATTTCAAACCAAGAGATGATCATTATAATCTCAGAGGTGTATTTATGTGTGAATGTGTAAAAGCCAGAACTAATGTGAAATCAAGATGTGTTTCCGTTGTTGTGTGAAATTGTGGAATGAGTTAGATGATGATTTGAAGAAATGTACTTCTTTACTAAAGTTTAAAGCAGGTGTAAAGTGTCACATATTTACAGGGTATGAAAAGTATGTATAGACATTAATGAATTTTCATTGTGGTTATTTATTTTGGGGAAAATAAAAGAAATGCACATTGGTTATGTATCTTAGGTGGAAAATAGGGTAGACTAAAATAAGCATTGCTTCTGCCTATTCCTTTTTTGGTGTAAATTCAAGTTGTTAATATTGTTGTTTTGTTTGAAAAGAAAAATTTTATGTTGATGCTATAAACCAAAATAAAGACCAAAAGAAAGAAGAAAGAAAGATTGCTGTAAAGACACTGACACTAGTCAGTGACTTGATGCAACCTGCTGGGTTCCTTGTACAGGAAACTTTTTAATGATTGGCTTAACGAACTGACCTGTATTGGAATGTTTACTATGTGAAGTGCCTTGAGACTACTTTTGTCGTAATTTGGCTCTATATAAATAAACTTGAATTGAATTGAAACTTGTAGACAAGTATTTAAAGAAATAATTGAGGGTAAGATGGGAATTATTTAAAAATAAATCCCATCTCATGGGTGGTCTCATCATCACAGGTCCTCTACCAGAGGCCTAGGAGGTTGAGGGTTCTGGGCAGTATCTTAGCTTTAACCTAGAACTGCACTTTTCTGGACTGAGATGTCTGATCCTTTTCCTGGGATCTGCTTTAGCCACTCCTCCAGTTTGGGGGCTACTGCCCCGAGTGCCCCGATGACCACGGCACCACCAATGTCTTCACTTTGCAGGCCTTCTCAAGTTCTTCTTTGAGGCCCTGGTACTTCTCTAGTTTCTCCTGCTCCTTTTTCCTCATGTTTCCATCACTATATATATATATATATATATATATATATATATGTATGTATTTTTCCTTGAGAACTGTTGATTTCGATCTGTCTAGGTACTTCCACAATGCTGCGCCCCCACTCCGTTATTGACATTTGTACATAAGTGGATGTCTAACACTATTGGATAATGCTGAGTGGCGCTCAGTTAAAACTGCGTGGGGCTTTAGAGGATGGGAACGACTTAACAAAAAACTAAAATAGAAAAATGCCTGTTTTATCACAGCACTGGCAAGTCTATCACTTGCAGATTTTTTGAAAATCCTACAACATTTCTGGACTGAGGAAAACTTTACATTTCTGCTTGAAGGACACAATCCAGGCAAATAATCTAGAAATTTAATAACCAGTGACATTTGCTTTGCTGTCTGTCAGTCATTTTATTTAGAATCAAAACTTTCCATGCCCTTCCCCGATGGCAGCTTTAATGTAAAAGATCCCAATTTTTTCCTGAAGAATCAAGATGCTGCTCAGGATCTGTTTTCTTTCTGTTTCCTTCTTTCTTGTTCTCCATCCTTTGTCATCTATTAATTTACCCCCCCTCCACCACCACCACCCCCCACCACCACCACCACCACCATCTGTCAGTATGTGGAGAGGAAATATAACTGCATTAAACTACATGACAGTGTGTCGCCCAAAATAATTTCTCTGCGTTTACTCGCTGGAGACAATGGGAGTGTGTCCTCCACCCCCCCCCCCCACCCCCCCACACACACACACATTTATCATCATCATAAACAGCTCAGATTCTAACACCATCAATCCCATTCACTTCCCCTCCACTTAACCACATGTGCTTAACTGAGAGGCAGAGAAGGGTGAGGGAGAGGAGAGAGAGGAAGAGAAGAAATCAGAAATGATGGTAGTAAAGGAAATGAAGATCAGGGAAATCCAACAAAAAACAACACCGCGCTAAAAATGCAGCAGGGATCAAATAAAAACTTGCTTCTTACCTCATAAGACAGTCAGACAGGCTATTTTATTCCATTAAATTTGAGTTTAAATGGTAATTGGCCTGTATTTATGTAGCACTTTGTAGGCTTCTACAACCCCCCAAGGCGCTTCACAACACAACCAGTCATTCACCCATTCACACACACATTTACTCACTGGTGGGGCCACAGCTGCCCTGACAGAGTTCAGGCTGCTGAAAACTGGCACCATCGGTCCCTCTGACCCAAGGGTGCCCCCAAGGGGTGGCCAGGGGTGGCCATGGCCACCCCTAGAAAATTGTTGGCACCCCCAGGAAAAGCCAGTGTTAACAAATCATATTACTGTCCAGTCAAACCATATATTGATCTTGTTTAATCAAAACATAACTGTGAAACAAAATAAAAATATTACAATTAATGAGTGAAGAAATAATCAGAATAAAAAATGCATATGTTTCTGCTGCTCACCATTTTAAAAAAGTTTTTATCTCCATAGTTTATTTTTAACACAGCAACAGGTAAATAACCTAAAAAAAATCAAAATTTAAATTTGGGATAACATTTTAACTAACTGAAATGCATTTTTCTCAAATGTTTGTGTTTGTAAAATTTAAGTTAAATGTTTTTGATACGTACTATTATTTTAATAAAAACGAAAGGCGCAATGCAGTACATCGCCACAGACTAAATTCAACCAGAGTTACCACAAGGACAAATTTGGTGCCAATTTCTTTGGCCCCATCTGGCAAACCCTATCAAAATTTTCTGGAGGCGCCCCTGCTCTGACCACCACCAGAAGGAAACATGGATTTAGTGTTTTGCCCAAGGACACAATGACTGTGACAATCTGAGCAGAATCCAGCAACCTTCTGGTTACAAGATGGGCACCTACCTCATTTTTCCACATAAATCTGAAAATTAAATTAATATTTAAATGTAGATATTAACGACTCTATGAACTGCAAGGTGGTTTGTAAAGCATTGTAAACAATATTTTTCTGTTAAAGCTTTAGATAGGATAGAATTGTTGCAGAAAATAAAAAAAGACTACTCAACGATGAGGATTAATCAATTCAGTGTAGTCTTGTAAATTTTAAACGTGCATTTTGCTTAAAAGAAAACACACATACGAAAGAGTTTCCCCACATAAATAATCAAATTAGTTTGAGTCTGAAGCTGGAGGATTTCTGAAATATGACGTGTGCCACAGGTCAGAGCTGATGTTGTGAGGTCCTGTTCTACAAACAAGCTGTGTAGATAAGCTGCATCCTCACCAGAACAGAAAATCTCACAGATCAGCCTGATCCACAAATACCAATCAGCTCGAGCCAAATGACGTTCTACACAGTAGCTTACAGTCCTTTTTTGCGTTTTATGCAAACAATGGACAAACCCCACTCATAGCTTTCTGTGGGGCATTTTTGAAGTCAAATGGATTGTTCCATTCACCGCCATCTTGGTTGTGTCACACTCTTGTCACGCCCAAACAGTCTAAAAAATGGGTAAAGAGGTGGAGCTGTAAGTGGGGCAGTGTGGGTGGGAGCAAATGATTGAGACCCATAAACTTTTAAACAAAGTGTCTACGAGCTAACCCAAAGCTACACAGAGCTTGGAGGAGCCAACGGGGGTAGCTAAGAACTACCTGAACAACACTAGAGCTAACGGAGGTTTTTGGGTGCTTTTAGCCTGAAAAATGTGGTTGAGCAACTCAAAAGTGAAGCATGCATAAACTCAAAGGGCTGCAGTGTTTCTGTGGTCTCCCTCAGAGAGCTCCACAGGCTGTCAGCATGATGCAGCCTCACATGGGAGCCAGGCTAAACTGGGTGGCCAGTGGCCACGCGGCTTGGCTGCTCCAGAAGAAGAGAGCAGCTGGCCAGCTGCATCTAGCAAGTTTTCCCGGCTGTGAGACGGGAGAAGCTGGGCGTTCGCCTTCATGTGCTTCCTCCAGGAGGCTCGAGTGGCAGATTTGCTGATCTCGTTGCTGAAGGGAGAGACACAGCACCAACACTCTGTAATCCTCCCTCTTGCAGTGGTAATCTCGTGCATCTTTGACTGTGGTGGACCAGCAGAGCCGGGAAACCTCTGCTAGCCCGCTTGCCTAGCTTGAATTTGTTACCCAGCCAACCTAATCGACAAGTTAGATTAAAACCCATCTGTGACAAAGAAGTATAATTTACAGCATTTGCCCCCATTCAACCAGCAAAACATAGTAAAGAAATATAATTTTACTTACTGATAAAAATGAAGCAGACTTCTTGACTGACCTCTTAATTCAGTCAAAACCACAGCTTGCTACCAATTATTTTGTAATCACCATCCGAACACAAGCACACACAGGACAGAACTAAAATTCAGAGAGTCGAAATGGCCGAACACCTATTAACAGAAGTCCCAGGCTGAGGCATTCCCTGAAGCTAGCCCGCTAGCGCTAGCTCTCACGCTCATGATACCTGTCAATCAAATTTAATTATTCCTAATTACAAGCATTTAAAGGTTGAATATGGAACAACTGAATAAAAAGCTTTACATGTATCTGTATTTTCTTCCTGTTAAAAGGGAGTTTTCCTCTCCACTTTCGCTTTATGCTTGCTTATGAGGATTGCTGCAAAGTCACTGACACTAGTCAGTGACTTGATGCAATTTGCTGGGTTCCTTATTTAGGAAACATTATTTCTGATTGGCTTAATGAACTGACCTGAATTGGAATGTTTATTATGTGAAGTGCCTTGAGACGACTCTTGTCGTGATTTGGCGCTATATAAATAAACTTGAATTGAATTGAATGTATATTTTAAATAATACCTCCACGGGGCATTTAGAGGTGTGCAGAATGAAGGTACGGTATTTCCTTTAAAAGCTTTAATTTATTTAAAAAGTAATAAAATGCTTATTTTAATGGGCACGGCACTGGGTTTGTTCACATCTACCAGCCAATAGAGGACACCATTGCAGGTTGCCAAACCTGCTCGACTCGGCTCGGCTCAGCGAGGCTGGCTCTGTGGAAAATGGCGGACTCAACAAGTCAAGCACCTGACTCTGAGCCAAGAAGATGTCATTATTCTTCTCAGAAGAGGAGCGACCATAAAAGATCTAAAACCAGAGTAAGTTTAAGTGACACCTAACACAGATGGACCCAAATAAAAATTTCATGTATCAGCTGCAAACCTGGTATCCCGATGACTGAAAACCTTGTTCTATTGTTGCAACTACAACCTCCACATGCTAGATGGCACATTGGTGTTCGTGTTCTATATTCTACCTTTATTTACAAAGAAATCACTCCCCTCAGAGTTGTCACGACTGTAAACTAGATCTATACCTAAAATATTTTTTGAACCAGGCTGTAAATATGTTTATTCATGCTTCGAATTTGACATTTTTAACATGGGAGTCAATGAGGATTCGCTCACTTCTGGTGCCAGCCCCTAGCGGATGAATGTGGAACTGCATATTTTGTCACTTCCGCGTTGGCTTCAGCTTTGGAGTCCTTGGTTTCCCCCTTGGTTTTATCTCAGCAATTTAAGGATGAATATTGGAACTTCATTAAGGGATTTTTTTGAACAGTTACGATGGTCTGGTTAATTTTTTTAAATTAGAAATGAAGTCTGTAATGAATGTTGTAGGAGGGAGAATGGAGGAATAGTGTCTTGGGAATGTTTGAAATTTAATCCCACCCAAAAATGTTTGGTATATTGACTGTTTTTTTTACCTTGTGTGAAACTGAGTTTGATATTCATTCATGTTCAGATGTGGTGGCATTTATACAAATGGGAAATGCTTATTGAGCAGTTAAACTTGTTGTATTCTTACAGAATACACAACATTACAGCATTAAAGCTTGAAAGGAGTAGGCTGAAGCAAAGAAGCTTATGTGCGCCTATCCCTCATTCAATATAATTACAATAATATACAATTTACAATATTATACGTTTATGACAGTAAATGTACTTATTAATGGACTTTTCATGTATATTTTGTTGTTGCTTTTATATTTCATTTTATATTTTGTACTGTTTTTTTGCATGACAACCCAGCCAGAATTAAAATAAAATTTTCCACTACATTTCCTCTGTTTCTCAACAACAGTCATCTTATGCTGCCTTTTAAATAGTTGTTTATGTATTTAGCAGACGCTTTTGTCCAAAGTGACTTACAAGTGATAATCGGCATGTTGCCCTTGAGGCTAACAACAACAATAACAACAACAACTTGACATCAGTCATGGAGAGTAGGGAACAAAGGAGTGGACAGTAGAGAGGGGGGACGGGTGCAGGGAGGGTGCTAGTTTAGAAGATGCTCTCTGAAGAGCAGGGTCTTCAGTAGTTTCTTGAAAACTGAAAAGGAAGCCGCTGTTCTGGTAGTGCTTGGAAGGTCATTCCACATTTGTGGAACGAGGCATGAGAAGAGTCTGGATTGTCCTGAGCGTGGTGTAGTCACTGCTAGCCAACCATCCTGTGATGACCGGAGTGGCCGGGCCGAGACGCAAGCCTTTGCAAGAGGATTCAGGTAGATGGGAGCCGTACCATCTCCGACTTTGTATGCTAGTGTTAGCAATTTGAATTTGATGCGTGCAGCTAGCGGTAGCCAGTGGAGCGCAATGAACAAAGGGGTGACGTGTGCTCTTTTTGGCTGGTTGAAGACCAGACGCGCCACTGCGTTCTGGACCATTTGAAGAGGTCTCACAGTACAGGCTGGAAGACCAGTTAGAAGGGCATTGCAGTAATCGAGGCGGGAGATGACAGTAGGTTGCACCAGGAGCTGGGTGGCATGTTGTGTTAGGTATGGTCTGATCTTTCGTATGTTATACAGCGCAAAGCGGCATGAACGAGCAACAGAGGCAACATGATCTTTAAAGGTCAGGTGTTCATCAATCACAACACCCAGATTTCGAACTGCCTTTGAAGGAGCCAGAGATAGGAAGTCATTTTGGATTGAGATATTGTGCTGTATGGATGGTTTTGCTGGGATGACAAGTAGTTCAGTTTTAGAGAGGTTGAGTTGGAGATGGTGGGATTTCATCCATTATGATATGTCAGAGAGACAGTCTGATATTCGTGCAGAGACAGTGTGGTCGTCCCGTGGAAATGACAGATAGAGCTGGGTGTCGTCTGCATAGCAGTGGTAGGAGAAGCCATGTGATCGAATGATCTCACCCAGTGAGGTGGTGTTTATGGCAAAGATAAGAGGTCCTAGTACAGCACCCTGGGGGACTCCTGTGGCAAGAAGGTGCATGGTAGAGGATTGTCCAAGCCAAGATACACTGAATGATCGTCCTGTGAGGTATGATTCATACCAGGCATGTGCTTTCTCTGTGATGCCCATGCTAGAGAGTGTGGACAAAAGGAAGCCATGGTTGACAGTGTCAAATGCAGCCGATAAGTCGAGCAGGATAAGCACTGAGGATTTGCCGTCGCTCTAGCTTCTTTTAAGGATTCCGTCACTGCTAACAGAGCAGTTTCAGTGGAGTGGCCCTTTTTGAACCCAGATTGGTAAGGGTCAAGCAGACAGTTCTGTGAGAGGTACTCTGTGATCTGCTTGAAAGCCGCCCTTTCAATGATTTTGGACAGAAAAGGGAGGAGAGAGATAGGTCGGTAGTTCTCCATGTGATTTGGAGGAAGAGATGTTTATTTTAGCAGCGGTTTAGACTTGTTGTAGACTAGCAGCAGTCTTTAAGTTCTCATCTTGTCATGGTTCTGTGTTCTGCTCATCTTGTTTTGCTCCTCTGAGATTGTTGCAGGTGGGCGTGTCAGAGAGTCTCAGCGGCAGCTGATTTCCCATCAGCATGGCCAGGGGATTTAAGGAGCGGTGTAGCCACACTTCAGCCCCGGTTGATACTCTCACACTGGGTAACCTCTAGCCTCATCCTGCCCAGTAAGATTAGTTCTGAGCCTGTGTAATTTTGACGTGTGCTTATTCAGCCTTCCTGTTGGCCACAGTATCTGCCCTGGATCCTCGTCTCTGTTTTCGCCTGCCTGAATTGTGTTTTACCTCAACGTCTCTTATCTCCCCTGGCCGTCCGCTCTCCACCGTCCACCTGCCCTGGATCATCCTCAACCACCAGTTACCCGTCTTCACCTGATCCCTCTCTGCACAGACCTGACTTGTCTCCCCCTTCAGCCCATTATCAGCCCAGCACCATAAGATCATTCCATTTTCATCATCTAGTTTAGTTTCTTGGTTCTCAGTTTCCTGCTCTCACCCCATTTACTCTTCTGTTTTTAGACCCCGGAGTTTCACCCTGTCTCGTCTGGAACAGCGCCCTTAGTTTCCCTTTTAGTTTCTTTTATAAAAAAAACATATTTTTGTACTTTCTTACCTGTTTTTCCGTGAGTGATTCTTTCATGTGGGCCAAGAAGCTTCCACCCACCATGACACATCTAACCCGTTCTATAGCTTCACACCTCTTCTGGTAATGCAGTGAGTTTTGAGGATTGTGCAGGCGCATACCACCTTAAAATTAAGTGTTCTCCGCAAATCAGATCCACCTTCTCTATCACAAAACAGCTGTTGAATATTACTTGGTAGCTGATTCTGTCATGCTTTGTACAAAATTAACAGTGATTTTAAGTTAACTAAATCTTTAAGTTATAAATTTTTTGACTTTATAAAAAGCGTATTAGTATGGTCTTTGAAACCAATATTATGTACAATCGTAATGGCTTTTTTTGGTAGTCTAAATACTGCCTCCAAGTGGCTACTGTAGGTATTACCCCAGATCTCAGCACAGTAACTTATATAGGGAAGAGGGAGTAGTACAAGGTCAAGGTTAGTAGAGCTTTGAGGTCCAGAAGGTAAGAAAAGAACAGGGTTTAATAGGTATTGGCAACTTGATCAGCTCTACTGAAGCAATCCCACAGTGTAGTCTAATATACTCTCTCAGAAAGAAATAATTTGATAGAAAATATACTTTATTCATTTGTAGCTCAAACTTCAGAAGTAGCATTGAGCAGCTAATGAGAAGACAGAGAAATGGATGCTGATAAGCAAACACAACCAGAGTAGAGTTCTTCCATCCCTTCTTTTTGTGAAGAAGAGGTGGTTGTGTGTAGTAGTGGAGCACCACAGGGTACGGTGCTCTCGCTTTTTCTTTTCATCTTCTACACCTTGGACTTCACCTACAACACCAGCAGCTGTCACCTCCAGATGTTCTCTGATGACTCCGCCGGCTGTGTGTCTGGGGGGACCGACCTGGGATGAAGGTCCGTCATCGTGGACTTTGTGGACTGGTGTGAGCGAAACCACCTTCGCTTGAACACCAGTAAGACAAAGGAAATGGTGAATGACCTCCAGTGAAACACTCCTCACTCACCAGTAAACATCCAGGGAGCAGACGTCAACAGTGAACTGAACTGGTCCAATAACATGGATACTCTGTATAAGAAGGGCCAAAGAAGCCTCCACATCCTGAGGAGGCTGAGGTCCGCCTGAGTTCATTCCCAACTGCTAAAATCCTTTTATCACTCTGTGGTTGGCTCTGTTATCCACTCTGCTGTGGTTTGCTGGGGTGCAGGCAGCTCTGACCGAGACAGGAAGAGACTGAACAAGCTATTCTAAATAGCTCAGTTATGGGCTGCCCACTAGACTCAGTGGAGTAGGTGTGTGAAAGGAAAATGGTGGTGAAGATGACCTCCATCTTGGAAAACTCCTCCCACCCACTGCATTCCACTGTGGAGACCATGGACAGCTCCTTCACAGGTAGACTGAGACATCCCAGATGTAAAACAGAATGCTACCATTGGTCATTAATTACCTCTGCAGTGAGTATTTAACTCCTCAGTTTAAGCTGTACTGTCAGCATCCTGTTACACTATAACACCAATGCAGTATTAAGTATGTGTTCAATATTTGTGCAGCACCAGATGAACATGAGTCTGTGTCCTTGATTCTGGATAGTTCTGTCATCACAAGTTTTCTTTTATTCGTTGTTCTAAGTGGTTGAAGGTTACAATAATAGCTTATTGCCTTTGTGTGTTTACCTGTAATCTTGTTATTATCTTCTTCCTTTTCAAGTGTACGTGCTGCTGTAGCAAGTGGATTTCCCCACTGTGAGATTAATAAAATCTATTCTTCTATTCGTTTTATCTTCTGCTTCTCTCACACAGATACACTCTGGGCTCCAGCTTCCCTCTGTCCCTCTCCACAGCCTCTCGCCTGTCTCATGTAGTAAAGTTTTTCTCAGCGTTTGACGCGACAGCGAGGCATTAGTGCAGATGGGCTGCTCATCCGTTTAGGGTCAGTGCACAGGGCAAGGAGGAGAGGAAGGAGAGGGTGGAAAAGAGGAGAGATGGACTCTCTACAGCCAACTTAGAGGGGGCAGAGAGGGCCAGATCCTTAGAGATGTGTGTCCGTGTGGGTGTGTATCTCTATGTGTGTTTTTGCGTGTGTGTGTGTGGTGTATTTGTGCATATATGCCAGTTGTATTGATGTATCTGTTCTCCGCAGCTTTGCTTTAGAGGTCAACAAACAAGCACAAGTCTCCTTCGTGCTCACTTGCAGCTACAGATGAACATGCATTTTCTGTCTCACACTGTCTGCCTATCTTACTCCTCCGCATCAAGCAGCCATCAGAGCAACACATGTCAAACCCAGAGGGATCAGGCGGTGTGCAGTGTCCCTTTGTATGTTTGCACTCTAGTACACTGGCTGAAGTTCAGAGTGATGGAAAAATACCCCACAGACTCAGAAAACAGCCCCCAAAAGAAGGACCGAGCATGTAAATGTTGCTCTACAGCATGTGTCCGGGGTATCAACACTAGAAGGAGACAATAACACTGCGTCAAACACGCAGACATCTGATCCCCTAGAGGGAGCTCTGTTCTGAAGGAAAAGACAGCCAAGGAAATGCATGCATATATTCAAAGGTGTGTGTGCGCATGTGAATATGAAAGTGTGTGTTGCATCCATAAGCAGAAATGGATTTTTTTCCCCTCTCTTTCTTTTTTCTCACACTCTGTCTCTTTCTCTCCTTTTCTGTGTGCAGGTAATATCTCTGTGGGCACAGACTGTAAAACGAACTAATTCCCAGATATCCCAAATTCCCTGATCAATGATTCTCCTCATTACAGACGGGAACGTCAAAGACTTGTCCAAGTGCTCCCTGGTCTATTCTTAATTAATCGCAGCTCCCCTAGTGCCCCTAAACAGAGGAAGATGGGTAAAAGAAGGCCACACCTGCTCTCCAAGCTCCTGTTTTATTTTTCACACACTGTTCACCACTCAGTATTCAAAGAACTTTTGGTCTTAGCTGAGATTAAAATATAGCTGAGTTCAAAGGTCTGAAAATAGTTAGAATGTGTATTTCTTTGGTAATTATATGAACAGTAACACAGCACAGCCTATGCCTGAAATGTGACTCAAGTGCACCAATTCTGGCGTCTCAGTAATGAGCATGAGACCTCTAAGCATTTGCCATAAGCAGCAAGATATTCCTGAGGAGTTTCAGAATGGTTTAGTCCTCTTTAAAAAGTGTAGTGAAGAAATCAACTAAACCAGATGAAGGTGTGTGATAATTGGGGGGGGGGGGGGGGGTGACAAAGAGGGGACCCGCGGACCGCCTATTGAGGACCACTGATTTAGAAGAAGAGTTATTTGTTAGCCTTCTTAACATGCTCAGCTGCAGAAATAGGATGCACCCTCCCTACCTCTTGACGTGTCTGCAGCGAAATCAGCTAATCGTTCAATTTTGGCCAAAATTGATCACCTGTACCAAACTCAAAGTACCCGTTTTAATTATAAACAAGAGAAAATATGTTGCTCAGAGGAAGTGTGGAGCTGTTGGTTGATGAGATCCCTCTTTTACCTGGAACTAGTGAGTAGGACTGTGGACCAGACACGTTTGCTCCTAACTCGGCCCCCGTGCTTGGATTGGCCAAACTGTTCTTCATCTCGTCCAGTCCACCTGCTAGAGAGGCCATGGCTGAGTAGTCTGATGTCTGAAAAGAAGCAGAAACAGGGATGAGAATAGATTAATTAAACTATAAGGTAATTGT